>NW_026852042.1:0-161097 GCF_026571515.1 Ruditapes philippinarum
TGGCTACCTTTTTGTTCTCTCTAGTATTCCATTAGCTACGTAAGAGAAAATGTAGTCAAATAAGAGCTTACTGAAAGAATAGCATAAAAGTAAATTTACTGTTACCTATTGTTTCCAAAGCCCCCTTGGTGCAAGCCATCATTTAGTTTGACTCCGCAGCAAAGACAATTTGACTTATTATAAGGGAGTTATACGCTTTTTAAAAGAACTAAAATCTTATCAATAATAAACGAAGAATAACAGTTAACGAATTTTAGTCCAGGTATACAACTATGAACATTTATTCATCAGCATATAAATGTTGTTATAATAAAACAGGCATTCTTATCAATCATTCTCTTCTTGTAAAATATTGCATGTATTCATTGTAAAAATTGCGGAGCAAATATGAGGTGTCTGCTACACAATAAGTTACAAGATACAACAAGAGCACCGCTAGGCGGAGCATTATATGCCCGAAAGTGTTTTTTTTTAGTAAGGATGAAGCATTCATTAGACATGGGAATTAGCTGTTCATCCTGTAAAATTCTACAGATGTAGGTTGATTAATACTTAAGTCCTTAACCTTAACCTTTGACCTTGTGACCCTAAAATCAATAGGGGTCTTCTACCTTATATGGACAATCATCCTATGAAGTTTGAATATGTGGGTCAAATGGAACTTAAGTTATGCTCCGGAAACTGTTTTCAGTATCAAGGTAATAGTGACTTGACCTTTGACCTTTTGACCCCAAAATCAATAGGGGTCTTCTACCTTATATGGACAATTAACTTATGAAGTTTGAACATTGTGAGTCAAATGGAACTTAAGTTATGCTCCGGAAACTGTTTTCTGTATCAAGGTAATAGTGACCTTGACCTTTGACCTTGTGACCCCAAAATCAATAGGGGTCTTCTACCCAACATGGACAATGATCCTATGAAGTTTGAACATTGTGGGTCAAATGGAACTTAAGTTATGCTCCAGAAACTGTTTTCAGTTTTAAGGTAATAGTGACCTTGACCTTTGACCTTGTGACCCCAAAATCAATAGGGGTCTTCTACCCAATATGGACAATCATCCTATGAAGTTTGAACATTGTGGGCCAAATGGAACTTAAGTTATGCACCGGAAACCAAATTGCTAACGGACAAATTGCTAACAGACGGAAACTATTTTCAGTATCAAGGTAATAGTGACCTTGACCTTTGACCTTTTGACCCCAAAATCAATAGGGGTCTTCTACCCAATATGGACAATCATCCTATGAAGTTTGATAATTGTGGGTCAAATGGAACTTAAATTAGGCTCCGGAAATTGTTTTCAGTTTTAAGGTAATAGTGACCTTGACCTTTGACCTTTTGACCCCAAAATCAATAAGGGTCTTCTACCCAATATGGACAATCATCCTATGAAGTTTGAACATTATGGGCCAGATGGAACTTAAGTTATGCTCCGGAAACCAAATTGCTAACGGACGGAAACTGTTTTCAGTATCAAGGTAATAGTGACCTTGACCTTTGACCTTTTGACCCCAAAATCAATAGGGGTCATCTACCCAATATGGACAATCATCCTATGAAGTTTGAACATTGGGGGCCAAATGGAACTTAAGTTATGCTCCGGAAACCAAATTGCTAACGGACAAATTGCTAACGGACGGACGGACGGACGGACGGACGCCAGGGGGTATAACATAATATGCCCTTTCGGGCATATAAAAATGAAATAGTTTAAAAGCGATCTAATTTAATTGCGTAAGTTACTAAGTTATCCTAAGTAAGTCATAAGACGTTTACTTACAACATTTCTACAAACAATTAATTTAATAAAGTATCGAGAGCTTGATACTGAAATGCGTAAGTTCCGTAATAAAATCAAACTTCCTTTCAAAGTATTTCTAAAAGATTATCTTATTTATATTAAAGCTATGAAAATAATTCAAAGATAATATTGAAAATGTAAATCTATTTAATGGCTAAGTTTTAATACCTAGTTAAAAAAACTTAAGTTCTGGAACTACGCGCAGAATAAAAAGCAAAATCTAATGCTTCAAGTTTTTCAAGCTCCCGAGTGATTTTCAAACATAAAAAAGCGCTTTTTATACTCGTGGTTCAAACATAAACAACAATATTTGTCATCAATTCAAACAATAATAATATAAGAATCTTAAGATGTCTGGCGGTACAGACCGGAATATTTAGCTGGAGTTTGCCGAGATTCCGCTTAACAGTTACCCGAGAGCTAAATATTCCATCTGTACCGACAGCCAGTGTTTCATTCTTTTTCTAGCATATAAAATGTCAAATATTTTTAGAAACAAATATTACGAAAACTGATATTTTCCTCACGCATTTTTTTCTTATAGTAGCGTATGTACTTACAAACTTCATTCATAACGGTATTAAAATGACGTCATCCTTAGAATGCAAATTCATTCATAAAAGGTGTGCGACAATGACGTCATTTAAAGAACGCGACTTGTTTCTATGGGGGTGTAAGACAAGGTTTTCAAGCAACGGTGTTAATGGGAGATAGTCCTGTCTGATATGAGACCCATAAGGGGTTCAAACAGTTCCAAAACCTCAAAAGTTTTAAAAAAAATCAACATACCCATGAATAGAAATGGCATCACTGCATACATTTACTCTATAAAATTATTATGATATACACAATACAATAATAAGGAGTGATAGTAGATGTAACGCCTATTGATAATTAGATTTAACAAAACATTTATTCAAGCACATCCCCCGAAAACTTTCCAAAAATAAAATCAATCAGAGCTAAGAATTCACAATGCCATCACTTTAGCGCATGTACATTTGTATGACGTAGTCTCAAAGAAGCATACAAAATAGCAGACTTTAATGACAATTAATAAATGTGATCTTAAAAAATAAGGAATATTTAAACATTTAAGGCGGATTGATATTATGAAAGTAAAATAAGTGTAAAGCTAATTATACAAGCGTAGGATACAATAGACAGGTATAAGGTGATAGGCCACTAATTTCGAAAACGAAAGTAGGGCGATAGATTTACCGGCGCATATTGGTATTAATGTTTTTACGGACAGACGACGGAGAAGTAATTCCTATAGTGTATGTCGCCACTACGTTGTAGAGGCAAAACGAAAAGGAATTAAATTTTCTTTTTAAAGATTTGTTTAACCATTAATTTGTTTGTTTTTAGACAAGAGCGATCAGTAATCACATGTGTCGCCTCAATGGCCAATTTCATGTTGGGACAAATTTTGTGACAGACGGACAGTGCACAACTAGACTTGGTACTGATCATTCCTGTAAAGTTTGGATAAAATTGCACCAGTAGTTTATGAGGAATAGTCCGGATAGGCTTTTGCGTATCTGGCAACACACAGAAAAAAAAACACCTTTTAATCAAAGGGCCATAACTCAGCCAAAAATCATTCAACCGGAAAACCCGTGCAATATGCGCAAGAACTTGAGCTACAGATCAATCCTGTAAAGTTTCATTGAAATTGCATTAGTGGTATAAGAGAAGTAGTCCGGACAAACTTTAAAAATTAAAAATTATTAAAGGGCCATAACTCAAACAAAAAACATTGAACCGGAAAATGCTGACAATATGCACAACTACACTTGGTACTGATCATTCCTGTAAAGTTTGGATGAAATTGCACCTGTAGTTTATGAGGAGTAGTCCGGACAAGCTTTTGTGTATCTGGCAACACACAGAAAAAGAAACCTTTTTATCAAAGGGCCATAACTCGACCAAAAATCATTCAACCGGAAAACCCTTGCAATATTCGCAAGGACTTGAGCTACAGATCAATCCTGTAAAGTTTCATTGAAATTGCATTAGTGGTATAAGAGAAGTAGTTCGGACAAACTTTAAAATTAAAAATTATTAAAGGGCCATAACTCTGACAAAAATCATTGAACCGGAAAATGCTGACAATATGCACAACTAGACTTGGTAATGATCATTCCTGTAAAGTTTGGATGAAATTGCACCAGTAGTTTATGAGGAGTAGTCCGGACAAGTTTTGTGACGGACGGACGGACAGACGGACAGACAGACAGACGGACAGACAGACGACGGAGAAGTGATCCCTATATGTCGCCACTACTCCTTAACGGCTGTAAAGTTTGGATGAAATTGCACCAGTAGTTTATGAGGAGTAGTCCGGACAAGTTTTGTGACGGATGGACGGACAGACAGACAGACGGACAGACAGACGACGGAGAAGTGATCCCTATATGTCGCCACTACTCCGTAGAGGCGACACAAAAAGGAAGTGGCTGGCCGTACAGGCCCGTACGGCTAGCCATGACACACTGTACTGCACATTCAAAAATTTAAAGTTTTTTTTAAACAAGAGTATAAAAAGAACAAACACTCTTATTTGAAGGCATCCCTTTAATTTCCTCTTTCAAACAAAGAAATATACATTACAAAAAGAAAAGAGTATAGTTCTGGCCTCTGACCACCTTGCTATTCATAAAAGATAAAACAGAAACACAGAAAATGACACCAATATTCAGATCATGTATGCACCTGCAAAAGTATATGTTAGCCTTACAAGCAAGGGCCACAACTCTTACTAAATGTTAACTTGATTTGAGGTAATTGTTCTTTAATATTTGTTATAACATAAAGATACACAAGTTTAAATGATGATTTGATAAAAATATATCAACAGTTCAAAATGTGATTAAGACATTGGATTAAAGAACAACACTTAAATAGTTATAACATAAAAATATATAATATTTTTTCCAGGAGGTAAATTTGTGTAAATGCTCATTAAAATAACTAATACCCAGGTGAATATTACACAGAATATATTTTAGCATTCAAAACCTTTAAACAAAATATTTTTTCCTGTTTCAACTACACATACATGAAAATAAATCCTGTAATTATAGAAAAAACATATCGTCTATTTATTCATGAACATGTATATTATATTATACAAAACAGGTCTTTCAGCTCTTTCAAAAAAGTATTAATGCTTAACAAGACAGGACCTGCTAGTCAATATACTGATATCACCAATTAAAGATGTTTTCAAAAATATTAGTCTAAAAATATAGCTATGTGTATCAGGTAAATGGCAATAACTGCTAGATATTAAGACAAAAAAGGTTTATGAAATTCCATACTCTTATATTAATAATTATCTTGATTTCTTTTCTCTATTTTCAATCAATTTAGGGGCAGTAACTCTTGAAATACTTCAGAAAACAACAATTATCCACATGCTGTAATTCAATATAATGGGTAATTCATTTATTTACAAAGAACTTTTTGAAAAATTCCATACTTTGCAAGTATGTGCATTGACCACAGTGTCAGACCAAAAATACATCTCACAACTAATTCAGGGGGGATAACTTCAAGTTTAATAAAATATCATAGTAGTTACAAACATGCAATTAATAGTAATTATAAAATTTCTTAATGACATTCTCCCTATGTGATAAAATTTATATCAAACTTTGCTGAGTTTTTTTTTATACTAAGATTCTGTTATAGAGGATATTGACTTCCTCCAGTAAATTCTTTCAAGACTTGGTTCAATGATAAACCTTAACCTCTTAAATTTTTGTATCGGATTTACTCTACTGCAATCTTGAAACAGTCTATTCAAAGTTTAAGAGATTCATGTATCAATATACAAAATGTACAAAAAATATAAGATACCCGGTACCAACAGTGTAGAACCAGGCCACACTGCACTTATATACAGGCTGACTGGGCTCTATACTAGTGGCAAAGGCTAATCACTTTCACTTTCAATTGGTTGAATGTTTGAAATATTTCTTTCACAAAAAATAATGACTAGACCTTCATTCAGGCAAGATAAAAGATTTAAACCAGATCAATTGTCAGGCTTCTCTATTATCACAGTCCTTTTGAGTCTGAAAATAGTAGCACCAGTCAGTCAAAATGACAAGATTAACTTGATAGTGAAATATCCACATCATAACTTAGCAGCTGATGACAGAATCCAAGCCTGAAATAAGATAAGGAATAATTAGAAATAATTATTTTCATTCATTATTCGTTTATGGAATAGAAATGGACTGTGTGTGTGGTTTTTATAGTAGGGTTTCTACGTCACACCAACACGACCAAGGTCAAATGGGGACTTTCAAGTTTTACTGGTGGAGAAAGACCTCAGTTGCCCCTCTGTATTTCAGGCACAATCGGGCACAAGTCGAACTATTGACGTTCTGTTAGATAGGGACTTTGTGTGTCTCTGACTTTTGAAAAAGCCCTTTAACTTAAGTATTTATAAATGTTTTGTTGTTTTGTTTGGTTTTAAGTTGCACCAACACTTGGGTTATGGTGACTTTTTAGCTTTATTGGTGGAGGAACGCCTCGGGGCATCCCTCCTAGCATCATTTCAGATATTAGCAGACACATAAGTAGAACCACCAACGACATTTCATCGGCTATCTGAATAACTTCCAAACATGAGAGGTCAATTCTTATCACACTTTAACTCATAAGGTATAAAATTATAAAGAATCTTGTCAAAAAACAAGATTTTGTCCAGTAAGAATTTTGTTATTTATTTTGCTATAAAATAAGACAAGTACCTGTCCAGCTGTATATTGTGAGGTAGAATCTGCCAGCAGAACTCTAGCTCCAATCACTGTATCATTCTTACATTGTATACATTGTAAATACTGTATACAACATCCTAATGTCTCGTCATATACACTGTTCAACATTAAACCTGAAAAAAATATATATACAGTCAATATTGTCAGTAAAGGCTAGGTTTGGGTAATGAGAATATTTAATGTAGATTTCTGATTTAACAGAACTGGTGATCACCAAAATGGTTTGTTTTGTAAATAGAAACTTAAGTCTCGTAAGCTAGCTGGATAGCTTCCTCACAAAGAATCTAAAGTCTGTAACTGTATTCAAACCCTTTGCCGCCAGTGGAAAGCACTTTGATATCAATGACCTCAACCACTCCGCAACGGAAACACCTACAGTTGTGTTCAATCTTCTCTGTGTTCAATCTTCAACAATAAAGGTATTTGAAAAATCCTTTTCATTCAAAGAACAGTTAAAAATTCAACTGCAAGGTTACTTTTTATAATTAATTAGACAAGCAAGTACACTTTATTACCTTTACTATTTGTTTCAGATTCAACTGTTTGTAATTGGCAATCCTTGGTCTTCATGTTGGGAAAATATATCAACTCTGTGTTCTTCTTGAAAACACAGGTCAGGAATTCTGGATGTTTTTTCTGCTTCTCATACTGGCCTAGTGGTAACAACTTATTACCACATTTTATACATGATAAACACTGGTTTTTGGCCTGAAAGATAGGAAATGAAGCATAAAATAATAGCAATAGAAAAACTGTTATAAAACATTAATTTAACAAATAGAAGTTTGTTTGGCTTTTTTTAAAATAAAAATGTATTCTTCTTCTTCTGCAGGAAGAGGTGGGAAAAGGAAAATATCTCGTTAAGCACTATTAACTTCTTTTGGGTCCTTTTTACCATCTTAAATTGCAGAAGACCCTAGACAGACCTCTGTGCTTTAATGGTTTATTTAAGCACCAGCCAGTAATACAGTCAACTCCGCTTATAACAAACTCAATGGGACATTTAAATATCGTTTGTTATATCCAAAGTTCGCTAAAAGCGAAGTAAACATTTTGCTGACTTGTTTGGGTGGAAAAATTTGCTGTGAAAAAGGCATACCTGCCACTGGTTACCGGTATAATTCGTATTTTATGGCAGCGGTAATTTAACGCGGGTCATTTTATTGAACAATATATTATGTACATGGTACATGTATTTAGACAAGTAGTACTTGTTTATAAAGTGTTTACAATTTGTATTCTTTTACTATTTGTTTGTTATTGTTTGCTTAATACTGCAAACAAAAATCGGTTATTTGGTAATCAGCAACTTATTAACTGAGGGTGCGAAATACAAATTAGAAAATTATGTTATGAAAACATTTAAAAAATCTTTATTCTGTGCAATCACTCGATTGAATAATTATCAGATAGCGGTATTCATGTACTGATCTTTATCGAGAGCATCCTGATATTTCAATTATAACAGTTTGTTTTAACAGAGGAAATTAACATGTTTTTCGCCGTTTGGGACTTGAAAAAATGGTTCGCTATAGCCGAAAATTCGTTTTAAGCGAGTACATATTAAGCGATGTGATTTAATATAAAATAAAGAAGGAACAGGCCGGGGATGTCAGATTTATTTCGCTATTAAAGATAATTCGTTATAAGCGAGTTTGTTATAAGTGGAGTCAACTGTAGTAGAGAAAGAAGACCTTCAGCATGCTAGTTGAAAATGGACTTCTTCACACGAAAAACTTCACCTGGCAAGATTCTTGGCAAGTGACAATCTCAATAACTCCTCCCCTCTTCTACATACTACTTGACATGTACTGTATAAGTGGTAAAGTTAGCAAGATGGAAATATTTACTCTAGCATAAATATCAACCAACCTGTCATTAAATGCTACACTTGCACGATTCGCTAATATTTCCTCAAGCGCAAATTCTTGAATTTTTTTAATTCGCTAGCTTTTCCACACGCAGAAATATCCACTTAGAAAGTTATTCATTAAGTAAAAGTAAAGAATTTACTATTATATCTTCCTGCAATAAGAATTTTACCTTATTTTCTTTTTCATCAGTGTTTTCATTATCATCGTATGTGACACCTTTTCTGGACCGCTTTGACCACTCTTGAAATTTACTTGTTGATTTACGTTTCCTTCCACCACGTCTTCGTGTATTGAGAAACTCCTCGTCTGAATTCACATCATTACCTTAATAAAGTAAAAGATTGCTAATTATTTGTAACAACAACAGGAGAACAATGTGAATGAAAACCATCAGGTTAGCTAATGTCTTTTGGAAAATTTCACATTTTAAATCAATTATGCTACTTTGCACCAGCGTGTTCTAACTGACTTTCACAGCTCAGAACAGTTCACTATTTATGGGAGAAGATAATCAAGTAGACAGATAGCTCAGTCGGTAAAGCAGCAGACTGTGATCCGAGGGTCCCTGTCGAGCTGCACATTTTTCTCTCTTTGCAGTGGTTGTTCTCTCATAATTGGGAAGAGGCATCAGTCTCTTGATTTTGGGGAAAAATATCACTTAAAAGGCTGGTGTAAGTGTAAGATTTTTGGGAAAATGCATGATATAAAAAAAAACCTTCGATTGGGAAAAGGCTTTGTATAGGCTTCTGTTATAAAGTTGAACAAGAGCCATGTCAACATGGCCATCCCCCGCCGAATGTGTTTGCTCATTGGAAGAATGTATATGTAGTAGAGCGGAATAATTCCATTTTAAGAGGTCTTTTGGTAATGAAAACTGATGGCTATAGTGATTACAGATTTGAAACCTATGTGAATACTGATGGCTGAAAATAACAAAGGGCAATTACTGAAAAATAATGCAGGGTAGGTTTGAGGTTATCATTCTTGTGTGCTGCATCCCTCCTCAGTAAAATCTATCCACCTATGAAGTTTCAAGTTGATACCTCAAATACTTTTTGAGAAAAAAATTGAATTGAAAAATTAAGTATGAAAAAGAACAAAGGGCAATAACTCAAAAATTATAAAAGGTATAGTTATCATTCTTGTGCAGTGCAAACCTCCTGAGTGAGATCTATGCACCTATGAAGTTTCATTTTGATATCTCAAAGGCTTTTTGAGTTATGCTCTGGACAAAAATTAATTTTGAAAAATAACAAAGGGCAATAACTCAAAAAATAATGCAGGGTAGAGTTATCATTCTTAAGCACTGCACTCCTCCTCAATGAGATCCATCCACCTTTGAAGTTTCAAGTTGATACCTCAAATACTTTTTGAGATAAGCTCTGGACAAAATAGCATGAAAAAAAAACAAAGGGCAATAACTCAAAAATTGTATAGGGAAGAGTTATCATTATTGCGCACAACATTCCTCCTCAATAAGATCTATCCACCTATGACATTTCATGTTGATATCTCAAACACTTTTTGAGTTATGCTCCACTCAGGTGAAAAATTAGGTATGAAAAATAACAAAGGGCAATAACTCAAAAATTAAGAAACGTAGAGTTATCATTCTTGTGCACTGCACACCTCCTGAGTGAGATCTATGCACCTATGAAGTTTCGTGTTAATATCTCATAGGCTTTTGGAGTTATGCTCTGGACAAAAATCAATTTTGAAAAATAACAAAGGGCAATAACTCAAAAATCATGCAAGGTAGAGTTATCATTCTTGTGCACTGCACTCCTCCTCAATGAGGTCTATCCACCTATGAAGTTTCAAGTTGATAACTCTAATACTTTTAGAGATATGCTCCGGACAAAAATGTCGGACGGAAGGACAGACGGACGGAAGGTCGGACGGACGGACGGAGACTATTTCTATATCCTCCGCCGAAAATTTTCGGCGGGGGATAAAAATCACTGCCCTATAACATGTCTTTACAAAAAAAAATTGTCTACAACTGTTCAAACTGAAAAACTTACTAAGAATTTTATGTTTTTAGGCCTTTGGAACTTAAAGGAGTTTCTTTAAGAACACATTACATTGGTAGTTTGAACTTTTTTATTATAAGTGTAATGTATATGTTCGGTAGTATTAATTCTAGATAGCTTACCTAAAAGATAAAAAAAGTTAAACATTTAGTAGATTATGAAATTTAGTGATGTAAGACTGTATATGATAAAAAACATAAATAAAAATAATCACCTGAAGCCGATTCCCCATCTAATAATTCCTCCCCAACATTCTTCTTATCTTTTGCTTCTTGTAGAACATCATCTGACTTCTTTCTACCCTGTTGAACTTTATCTACCACTGACATATCTACCTTCCCTCTTGTTGTAGGCTTAGTCCTTCTTCCTCCTTTACTCTCTTCTTTAAAATCATCAGTATTATCTTTATCATTATTTACTTCATCGATATTAATATCTCCATCTTTTGATGTTCCCTTACAGTCCTCAATCTCAGATTTTAGTGTTTTTGAAGAAAGTGAATTTCTTTTCTTGAAAATTGGTTTCTTCTTCGTGCTATGTTCTTTATCTAAATCAGCAAGATTATTTGTTTTATTTACACTCTCAGGAGCTGGTCCATCTGTCTGGCCATCTTCAAAGAGTACAGGTGATGTACATGTAGGCTGTAACTGTCTAATGGTTGATGTAGTTTGAGGATTGTGTGAAGATTTTGACATAGTCTGGAGGAGACTATCTGGTTCTATTTTCACAGAGTCAACAGTTTCTGTTTTGATTTCCTAAAAACAGTAACAATATTATAACAAAAAATTACATTTGTTCTTGTATAAATCCTATTCCACACAGAACTAGAGCTGTGTGATATATATGATAATACCCCCACAAGCAACTTTTACTTTTTAAAAAATTAGTGTTCTGAAGAAAAATTTGAACTTAACCTCAAGTAAATGAATTATCAACTGTGTACAAAGAATTATTTCAATTCATTGCAATACCAACTGGGGTCTTCATATAAGCTTGCTTAACACCAAGTTTGTTTCCAGTATCTCATTCCTAACTTTAGTTATTGTCCAGAAACCATTTTCTATTTTTAGCAACAGTAACTTGACCCCAGGGGCTCCAAATGCAATACCAACTGGGGTCTTCATATAAGCTTGCTATACACCAAGTTTGATTACAATATCTCATTCACAACTCTAGTTATTGTCTGGAAACAATTTTTCTATATTTAGTAACGGTGAACTTGACCCCCATGGCAGTCCAAATCCAATACCAACTTGGATCTTTATATAAGATTGCTATACACCATGTTTGCTTACAATATCACATTCCCAAATCTTATTATTGTCCAAAAAACATTTTTCTATTTTAGTAACGGTGACCTTGACTCCAGTGGGTCCAAATGCAATACCAACTGGGGTCTTCATATAAGCTTGCTATACACCAAGTTTGATTACAATATCTCATTCCTTGCACTAATTATCGTCTGGAGACCATTTTTCTATTTTTTGTAACAGTGACTTTGACCTTGACCCCAGGGGGACCAATTCCAATACCAACCAGAGTCTCCACATGTGGTTGCTATATACCAAGTTTGATTACAATACCACATTCCAAACTGTAGTTATTGTCCGGAAACCATACACAAACAAGCTGACTCATATATACAAATCTAAATGTAACATTAGAATATGTACATGTATTTTGTAAAACAGCTTTTTTCTTTGTTCTCTTCTTTTCAGCAGTAATCATCTTAAAAATAATGAAATAATAAAACTTTATTTCATCTAAATATTGCTGCAATTAATTCCCAATTATATTAATAATTAATTAAAAACCTGTTCAGATTGTCTCTGAGGTGTAACAGCTGCCACTGGAACTTTAGCTGGGGTTTTTGGAAGCTGGCAAAATTTTAGGAACTTGTTCTGAGGTTCTGGATCTCCTGTAGAGGAATCAGGCACCACCACTTCCTGTTCTATCTTGACTGGTTTTTTGTCCTCTGTTTTGACTGGATCTAGTGTTTTAACTAAACTGTCATCAGTTTTCTCTAGAAATAACATCAGTAAATCAACTTATGTGTCATGTCAGTCCAATTAAATAATATATCGAGGATATCATCATTTCTTATCACTTTTAAGTATAAGGTATTTTACAATCAGTGCTTGAATTTACACTTTTTGGCACTTGCTATAGCTTTGAAAAATAGCTTACATACGCCCCTCAATAACATAACGAAGACTAGAAATTAAATTCAAGTTTAGACATGAAATAATTTCTTATTGCAACACAACATTCAAATTTATTATCCATCTTAATTGGACAAAAAAAGTGTTTTTATATTGCAATATTAAAACCTATATAAAGGAGTAAAATTCATTTGCTCAATCATCTATTACCAGACAAAGAGGTAAAAACAAATTTTCAGAGGAGGCTGGAGAATACAGATCCAAATGCAAATTTGCCAGTAACGGGTAGATAAATCTTTGAAAAAAACAGTGTATTATTACCAAAACTAAACATAGGTATTGCTGGTATACATGCCAGCAAAATATGTCTAAAGTCACACCTACAGTCTTAAAGTACTCATAATAACACAAAATCAGATATCTTGAGTGTACATATTACATAAAAAATCAAATTACATGTAATTACCTGCTTCAATTTTCTTTTCCGCGTTAGGTTTAGATTTTCCTTTTTTGTTTGGTTCAATAAAGAATGCCCTCTCATTTGTCTCCCCTTTATTAACAACAACATAATAGGCCTGATTTCGTGGAGCTTGACTTGAACTAACAAATTTCTTCAGTTGTTCTTCTGCACTAAGTGTGCTTGACCCAAGAGTGAACACTATATCTGCTTTCTTTTCTTCTTTAGACACATTTTCTGATTTTATGCCATCTGTTGAATTTGTTTTGTCCAGCTGATTACCTCCCCTGAAATCAGATTTTAGACTGGTTCCCGGAATAGTGGCAGACTGTGGCAAGTTGGTTCCCTGCACTGGAAGTTGGGGCATTGTCAGTAAAACAGTTTGATGCTGACTGGTTCCAGGCATGTTCAATACCACTTGTTGACCTGCAGCTTGTGTTAAGGGTACAATTGGAGGAACCATTGATAGCATCTGGGCGGGCATCTGCTGATTGCCTAAATCACATAAAACAGCAAATAATAAGATTCATGTTTTTTAAAATGTTCAGTAAAAATCTGAACATTCTAAAAATATCTTGTGTAAGGTCTCAGAAGCATTAACTACTAAATACGATTTGTCTGCAAAATTTCATTGTATCAAGAGAAACAGAAAAGCTTAAAAGAACTTTGATTTAAACTTTAAATGAACTCCACTCAGGTCCAAAACTCTAAAGACACAAAATTTAAATTTCTTACATAGATCAGCTGAGGCACATAAAACAGAAAGATATGCAAAAAATAATTTAGAAATATATCAATTGAAAAGCACATTTTTGTGCTATTCTTAGCCAGATTAGAGTCATTTTTCACAATTAGAATCAATACATTGAAAAAAAAAATAGAGTAAGTGAAAAACAATAGAGTAAGTGAAAAAAGTTATTGGTCAAGACCTACATCAAATGGAACATTAATTACGAAAAAAGAAATTTTAGTCCTGTCATGTCCCAAAAAATGAAGTTGAGTCCCTTTAAATTTTCAAAGATAAATTACTGCTATTTTTAATGGGAATCAAATAATGTAAACTAATTTTTGTCATTTTCAATAAATCAAGTTCATGATATAATAAACTCAATGATTTACTTCTGATCATTTACCTCCATGTTTGTTTGGTTCTATAAGAAATGTTTGTTCACTCGACGTCCCTTGGTTTACAATAATGTAATATGGCTGATCTTTTGGTCCTGTCCCTGAATTAATCACATTCAGAATCTGCTGCTGTATATTAAGGGAGGTTACTCCTGTAAGCACCTGTTGCTGTATTGTAGGGGAAGTAACTCCAGCAAGCACCTGTTGGTGCACTGTAGGGGAAGTAACTCCAGGAAATACTGGAACAGCTGGGCTAGTTAATGATCTTCTCTTGCTTGAGGTTTCAGGAGTTCTAAATAGATTTTGCAAATCTGGAGACTGACTCAATGGTGGACTTCTGTAGTTGAAATAAACAAGTAATTCTAAAATAAGTTAACAAATAAAACAAGAGCTGTCACAGGAGACAGCCAAGCTCGACTAATAAAATACTGGACACAGTAAGGAGGACAAAACTATGAAAGAAAAACCAATTATGTATAATTATGTATTAAGTTATAGTAAAAAAATATCATTTATTAACATAAATTCCAAGATCAAGGGAAATAATTCTAGAAAAAGTCATGCTAGAGTTATGAACCTTTCACACAACATGTGTGTAATGATAAGAAATATATATTTGAAGTTTGAAGTAGATACCTTAAAAAGTAAAGAAGTTATAATATTTCTTAAAGAAAATCCTAAGTTCAAAGAAAGATAAATCTGTAAATATTGCTTTCAAGAGTTACGAAAATTGTCACTTAAAATGTAATTGATGATAAGGAATAAGTATTTGAAGTTTGAGGTAGATACCTTTAAAACTAAAAAAGTTATAGTAAAAAATAACATTTTTCTAGTAAAAAAAATCTAAGTTTATGGGGAGATAATTCTTGCAATATTAGTGCTAGAGTTATGAACCTTGCCACATAATATGTGGATGATGATAAGTTACATATATTTGAAGTATGAAGTTGATCCCTTTAGAAATAAATAAGTAACAGTAAAAAATATTATTTTTTTAAGGAAAATTCTAAGTTCAAGGGGAGATAAATCTGAAAATATTAGTGCTAGAGTTATGAACCTTGTCACATAAGATGGGATGATGATAAGGTACATATATTTGAAGTATGAGGTTGATCCCTTAAGAAATAAAGAAGTAACAGTAAAAAATAGTATTTTTTAAGGAAAATTCTTAAGTTCAAGGGGAGATAAATCTAAAAATATTAGTGCTAGAGTTATGAACCTTGTCACATAAGATGTGGTTGATGATAAGGAACATATATTTGAAGTTTGAAGTTGATACTTTAAGAACTGACAAAGTTATAGTGAAAAATATCTTACTGCACCAAAACTTTAATCTGAAATCTGGACGCGGACGCCGACGCCGGGGCGAGTAGGACAACTCTCCATATACTTTGTATAGTCGAGCTAAAAATCACAACATAACTAAACTTTAACACTTGTGTTATGTTTAAAAAATACTTTTCAAAGGTTGTATAAGCAAAAGTTCAAAAAATGTTTTCTGCACTTGTGACCTTGACCTAAGTGTCATCTTACTCCAATGAAAATTATAGTTCAAGGAATCTGTTAAAGAAATTTATCAACAAATAAGAATAACTAGAACTATCACTAAATGTGATTAATACCCCCACAAGTCTGCTTCGGAAATGAGGATGTTACTAGTAACAGAATACCTTGTAATATAATTGAAACATAGAGTTATGGTTGTGGGCAATTAAAGATAATTCATATATGTTGCATTTCCTTTCAATGTGGTTGGCCATTGATGAAGTTTAATTGAATTAATCTGTAATAAGTCCAGAAAGACAAAGAAAAAGAACAAAGGGCAATAACTCTATAAATACTGAAGATAGAGTTATAGTTCTTGTGCACTGCACTTCCTCTTATTGTGCTTGACCATTGTATGAAGTTGTTTTGAATTCCAACCAGTATGTTTTAAGATATGCTCCGGACAAGGAAAAGTATCAAAGGGGCAGTAACTCTGTATTTTGTCAAAATGGATTTATGGCTCTTGTGCACTGCACTTCCTTTTAATGTCCTTGACAACTGTATGAAGTTGTACTGAATTCCAAACAGTAGTTTTCAAGTTATGTTCTGGACAAGGAAAAAGTAACAAAGGGCAATAACTCTGTAATTAATCAAGATGGAGTTATGGTTCTTATGCACTGCACGTTTCCTCTCAAATGTGCTTGACCATTGTATGAAGTTATAATGAATTCCAACAATAAGTCTTCAAGTTATGGTCCGGACAAAAAAAAAGCAATGGAAAAGTAACAAAGGGCAATAACTCTGTAATTAGTCAAGATGGAGTTATGGTTCTTGTGCACTGCACTTCCCCTTATTGTGCTTGACCATTGTATGAAGTTGTTTTGAATTCCAACCAGTAGTTTTTAAAGTCAATGCTCTGGACAAGGAAAAGAAACAAAGGGCAGTCACTCTGTAATAAGTCAAAATGGAGTTATGGTTCTTGTGCACTGCACTTTCCTCTCAATGTGCTGGACCCATTGTATGAAGTTATAATTAAATTGCAACAATTAGTCTTCAAGTTATGGTCCGGACAAAAGAAAGCAATGGAAAAGTAATAAAGGGCAATAACTCTGTAATTACTTTAGATAGAGTTATGGTTCTTATGCACTGCAACTTCCTCTCAATGTGCTTGACCATTGTATGTAGTTATATTGAATTCCAACCATTAGTCTTCAAGTTATGGTCCAGACAAAAAAAGAAGGCAATGGAAAAGCAACAAAGGGCAATAACTCTGTAATTACTTTAGATAGAGTTATGGTTCTTGTGCACTGCACTTCCCCTTATTGTGTTTGACAATTATATGAAGTTGTTTTGAATTCCAACCAGTAGTTTTTCAAGTTATGCCACGGACAAGGAAAAGTAACAAAGGGCAATAACTCTGTAATTAGTCAAGATAGAGTTATGTTCTTACGCACTGCACTTCCTCTCAATGTGCTTGACCATTGTATGTAGTTATATTGAATTCCAACCATTAGTCTTCAAGTTATGCTCCGGACAAGGAAAATGCAACGGACAAAAAAAAAGCAATGGAAAAAAGCAACAAAGGGCAATAACTCTGTAATTACTTTAGATAGAGTTATGGTTCTTGTGCACTGCCACTTCCCCTTATTGTGTTTGACAATTGCATAAGTTGTTTTTGAATTCCAAAACCAGTAGTTTTTCAAGTTATGCCACGGACAAGGAAAAAAGTAACAAAGGGCAATAACTATGTAATTAGTCAAGATATAGTTATGTTTTCTTACGCACTTGCACTTTCCTCTCAATGTGTTTTGACCATTGTATGTAGTTTATATTGAATTCCAACCATTAGTCTTCAAGTTATGCTCCGGACAAGGAAAATGCAACGGACAAAAAAAAGCAATGGAAAAGCAACAAAAAGGGCAATAACTCTGTAATTACTTTAGATAGAGTTATGGTTCTTGTGCACTGCACTTCCCCTTATTGTGTTTGACAATTGCATGAAGTTGTTTTTGAATTCCAACCAGTAGTTTTCAAGTTATGCCCCGGACAAGGAAAAGTAACAAAGGGCAATAACTCTGTAATTAGTCAAGATAGAGTTATGGTTCTTGTGCACTGCACTTCCTCTTAATGTGCTTGACCCATTGTATGTAGTTATATTGAATTCCAACCATTAGTTTTCAAGTTATGCTCCGGACAAGGAAAATGCAACGGACGTCTGGACCGACCGACCGCCCGACCGACCGACCGACCACCGGGTGACTCCTATATACCCCCCCCCCCCCAAACTTCGTTTTTGGGGGTATAATAAGAATTCAGTCAATAAACAAGAGTTTCATGAGCAGAAGTGTAAAAATATATTTTAAGCATGAGTGACCTTGACCTCTGTGAACCCACCAACTTGTGCTGTCATCAAAAATACTATTAAACGGCATCCAAGTTAGTTAAGCCATGGTAAAATATAGCCTATAAACACTTATTTTGACAGACATAGAATAAAAGATAACCTGTTTAAAGTGAATATGACTTTTGCCGTTTACCTTCCACAGCTAATTATAAATTTACACCAAGAAAAGCTAGAACAATTTAGTAAAACTTTCAGCCATTTATTAATTATCTGTTCTTTATCTTTGATAATGAAATACCTAGATGCCCCCATACAGAGGCAGTGTGTATATTCAAGCTGTCTGGCCAGGCTCTATACAACTAAAAGCTCAATCTTATTATTATTATATTATATAAGGAGCAATCTAAGATAGCTTACAGAAGATCTTAGATTCTATTCATGTATTAATCTGTAAGAAATATTGGATGAAGGAGCATCAAAGATCTTCCATAGTAACTCAAACTACAAAAAGATAACAAAATACTTACGTGAAGTAAGGTGAAGCCTGTATAGTACTATTTAAGTATGAATTATCTAGTGAATGTCTCTTATAAACAGAATCTCTTCTGTCGTCACATGGTGTACTGGGAATAAATGATGTGTCTGGACTGTAAATAATCAAGTAAATCATTTTACTATTGAGATATATTTAGACATATGTACACCAATAACATGTATATAATTCGTCACCTTAGTGCAGTAATGAGTTAGGACCTTCTCAATTTAATAGGTGTTGACCAGTTATTGCACTAGGTGACAATATTATCTCTTACCAAACTTAATATCTTAATTGTACTTGTCCATCTTTCAAAATGGCCAAACCATTCATTATATTTTAGAAAGAAGTAAAGTAAGTTCTTACTAAATAGCAAACAATGCATACAATCATCAGTGCCAGTCAATCTTGGTCTGCACTGGTCAAATGCAGATAAAACAGATATATAATCATAACAAAACTTATTATCAGACAAAATAAACAAATTGCTAAAACTGTATAAAATATAACCATTTCATCTCAATATAATATTTGAATTAAATTAGTAAATTAACATTCTTTGAAAACTATCATTACTAAGGGTAGAAACATTTTTTCCCTAATTTTGTATTCTGTTAACAAAACAGAGATATGGAAATTTTACAAAATGAACTTTCTGGTTAGATAAAAATTCAAAAACAACTATTTCAAGAAAGGTTCAATATCTTTAATATTCTGGTATATACATATACTTACCTCACTTTTGGCATTTCTTTGATCATTTTCTCAGTAAAGTTTGACATGGACGTGAGAAAGTCAGAGAACACATCAAATGTTTGTACCTTCGATCTTACCCATCTTGACAAACCTATTAATACACATAAAACACACAATGGAACTATATAATAATGATTAAAATTATTTTCTTTGAACTCTAAATTTGATTTCTAAAAACCTGATTATTTCTGTATTTCCAAAAACATACTCATCTGCTATAAATATGAACTTTCTTTTGCTTGCTATTCCTGTTGGCTGTTGGTATAATATTTATTTTTTTTTGTATGAAAGTTAAAATACTACTTTGTTTACATTTTTGCTACCTTTACAACACATAACTACATCTTCAGCGTTACTTAAAAACACAAATTTCTGAGGCATAATGTGCCTTTAAGTTCTTTGAATGCTTGACATATTCGCATGAATTTTTTGTTTCTTTCTGGTCTTCTAAATAATGGAGTCAATAATAAGTGCAACATGGTCAATGATGGACAGGGAAAGCATTTGTATTTAGAATGAAGAATGCAAGAATTGGATTTTAAAATTGTCTGGACTGGACAACAATCCTTAAAGAGGAAAATTGTTTGAACTTGACAATATGCTAGATTATAGAGTATATAGATTAGGAAGTTTTTACTGCACTTACTCTTGCAATATTTTTCTGTTCTTTTAACAAATCTATCATCAACAATGATCAAGGCTCCCCAGTCTTTTCTGTAAGATAAACAGAACATTCTTACATAACACAACCATAATTTTAATTTTCTGTGGAGAATCAAAGTATTCCTTTTATAAGTAAGATATAGGTCAATGAGAAAAATCAAATTAACATTTACGATTTCTAAAATTGAATAAACTTAAATGAACTTACCTGTGTCTTATACACCTTCCTAGAGCCTGGTTTAAGGCCCTAAATGCCTGGATTTCATACCAGTCACCTCCACTTAGAAGTCCTCTATCAATCTTATGTTTGTCGTTATATTCTCTCTTTAGTTTCACCTGGACATCTTTAAAGCTAGGATAAGGTATTCCAACCTATAAATAGATAAACATATATCAACATAAAAGCTTGGATAAGTTTACCAACCTATAAACAGATACGAGGTATGATCAAAATGTTCTCGGCCTGATATACTTCTAGCCACTATACTGACATTTACACATGAGATGCCGATGCCGATACCAATATCTTATTGAAGATTACTGACAGAGTGATGGTTTTACACAGATAAAGTAACATAAAACACACTTTGATCAGAAGAGGGGTGTATCATTTATACTAAACGGAGAAAGTTGAAATAAGAGCCGTCATTAAGTACCTCTGTACGAAAGAAAGGGATGTCCCCCAAGGAAATCCACGAGGACTTCATGGATACACTTGGGAAGGAGCCCCATTCCTATAGCACTGTGAAACAAGAGCTGTCAGTAGGACAGCAACGCTCGACTATTCTTAGTGCTTGATAGTAAAAAAAATGCTTGATAGGGTTACCCCCTCCTGTTTACAGGTTGGGGTCATGATGTTGAACAAGTGTGCAAAGTTTCAAAGCCATATGTCAATGGACTTTGAAAATATTTGAACTATTACAAAAACTTTAACGTAAATTCTAAGTCGAAAAAGGGGCATAATACTGTCAAAATGCTTGATAGAGTTACCTTCTCCTGTTTACAGGTTGGGGTCATGATGTTGAACAAGTGTGCAAAGTTTCAAAGCCATATGTCAATGGAATTTGAAAATATTTGAACTATTACAAAAACTTTAACGTAAATTCTAAGTCGAAAAAGGGGCATAATTCTGTCAAAATGCTTGATAGAGTTACCTCCTCCTGTCTACAGCTTGGGGTCATGATGGTGAACAAGTGTGCAAAGTTTCAAAGCCATATGTCAATGGACTTTGAAAATATTTGAACTATTACAAAAACTTTAACATAAGTCGTTACGCCGACGCGGACGCCGACGCTTGGGTGACTGCAATAGCTCTACTTATTCTTATCGAATAGTCGAGCTAAAAATGGGCTGCTGAATTAAAGAGGGGCAGGGAGATTATTGGAGATGATACTTACTGTAATGACAGCTCGGGCATTGTCATCAGCAAAATCCATCCCCTCGCTAACTTTACCGCGGCATACAGCAAAGAACAGAGCGCCATCTATATCCGAGTCATCATCATTACACTCAGCTATAAAGTGTATAAAAAATATATTATATTATCTTAACTACTCTTGTTTTACAATACTTAACAGTATATTTGACATTGTATTATTTTTGTGGCTATGACAAACAGTTCTTATTCACCAATATAGTATTAGAGCAGTATGGACTGCTGAGTAAAATTCAATTTTCCTTCACTTGATTCAAATGATACAGACAGACATGAAATTGCTAACAGACAGACAGATAGACAAACATTCATTCCATGTTTACACTATGGTTTCTTCTTTAACCACTAAAAGCCCCATAAGCAACCACTTTCCAACCCATAAACATTTTTTCCCTCACAAATTTAAATACATGTACAGTATGTAAGGAATAAATATGGACATTCATCCTTGAGGATCCTTGAATTAATCTTGATCTTTGTTTTTTTGGGGTTTTTTTGTCTTGATATGAAATTTATGTATGCATAAGTCAATTTTTTCATGTTATAATCATAAATAAATGCACAACTAGGGATGATACTGATCACTCCTGTGTAGTTCCAATGAATTTCCCCCAGCGGTTTTTTAAATGAAGCTCGAACAACATTTTTCTATTTATAGCTCTGGCGGCTATTTTGTGCAGTGGAGCAATATAAACTATGGATGATACTGATAATTCATGTGAAGTTTCACTGAAATCCCCCAGCGTTTTGGTGATGAAGCACGGACAAGCACATTTTACTTAAAAATTGACAATTAAGGGAGTCCATAATTGTGCCCCCAAAAAAAAAATCAAGCTGAAAATCAAGAGAGTATGCACAGCTAGGCTTGGTGACAAACAATCCTGTGAAGTTTCATTGAAATCCCCCATCGGTTTTGGTGATGAAGTGCGGACAAGAATATCGGACGGAGGCACGGACAGTACGATTACTATAAACCATCCTTTGGGGGCATAAAAATTTTGCTCAGTAAAATTTTTACCAATTTTTCTAAGATTTGGTTCATACAATCAACATGAAGAATGGATGTTTTTTTGTTGATGCTGTAGCCCATACCCAAAGATATATGAAAAAGGGGCATTTCACATTCAGGAACTGAATGGAGAATCTGTTTAATAAACGTAAAGTCTATCTGGATAAATCTCACTACGCAAACCAATGGAATGTATGTCAACAAATTAGTTAAAGAGACGCTAATAAGAAAACAATAAATGTTTTAAACAGATACAGTTGCTAAAAGGTTGCTCCTTTTGAACTGTTTAAATCGTTTACCTTATTCTTTTATGCTTCTAACTTATTGGATAACAGCCAAACATAAAAAAACAAGAGGGCCATGATGGCCCTGAGGTCGCTCACCTGTATATAGGCCCCCCCAACCCCCAAATGTTGCAGGGCCAATTTAACCCAAGGGCTTTTATTTGCACAAACTTGGTAGACACCCATAAGAAGATGTTTCATGCTAAACATCTAAGCTCTAGCTCATTGGGCTTTTTAAAAGAAGATTTTCTTTTAAGTTTTTACTATACACATATAGTTAAAAACAATGACACCCCTGGGGCCGGGCCAGTTTTGACCCCAGGGCTTATATTTGAACAAACTTTGTAGACACTTACTAGAAGATGTTTCATGCTTAATATCTAAACTCTAGCTATTTGGGTTTTTCCAAAGAAGATTTTAAGTTTTTGCTATACACATATAAAGAAAATCAATGACCCCCGGGGCGGGGCCAATTTTGACCCCTGGTCTTTTATTTGAACAAACTTTGTAGACACTCACTAAAAGATGTTTCATGCTTAATATCTTAACTCTAGCTATTTGGGTTTTTTCAACGAAGATTTTTTAACCATATAAGGAAAATCAATGACCCCCGGGGCGGTGCCAATTTTGACCCCAGGGCTTTTATTTGAACAAACTTGGTAGACACCTATTAGAACATGTTTGATGCTAAATATCTTAGCCATAGCTCTTTGAGTTCTTTAAAAGAACATTTTTTAAGTTTTTACTATATGCACATAGGGAAAATCAATGACCCCCCGGGGCGGGGCCAATTTTGACCCCAGGGCTTTTATTTGAACAAACTTGGTAAACACCCATTAGAACATGTTTCATGCTAAATATCTTAGCTCTAGCTCTTTGGGTTCTCTAAAAGAAGATTTTTTAATTTTTTACTATATGCATATAGGGAAAATCAATGACCCACCGGGGCGGGGCCAATTTTGACCCCAGGGCTTTTATTTGAACAAACTTGGTAGACACTCACTAGAAGATGTTTCATGCCAAATATCTAAGCTCTAGCTCTTATGATTTTTAAAAGAAGATATTTAAAGTTTTTTCTTTCGGTTGCCATGGCAACCAGAGTTCTGCATGGAATTAAATTCTTTGAGCAATTTTTAAAGGTGACCACAAAGGAAAAATTCCTGTGAAGTTTGGATGAAATTGGCTTAGTGGTTTATGAGGAGATGTCATTTAAAGTAAAAGTTTTACAGACGGACGACGGACGGACGACTGACGACGGACGACGGACTAAAAAGCGATCACAAAAGCTTCACCCTGTCACTTTGTGACAGGTGAGCTAACAAGATAAACGTCCTTTTTAAATGTCTTTTAAAACTGTCCCATTTATACTATACAAACATGGTGTGATATTTCCACTTTATAGAAATCATTTAATAAACAAACCAAGAGCTACATAAATAATGTTTTAAACCAGCTATATCACTGGATTTTCTAAATGACAATTATAATGCAATCAGATTTCAATTGTATTTTCTTCATGCATGTCATTTTTATTCATTTGTTTAAACAATAAATATATTTATAAAACCTGAATACCAGAAAAAAAGTAGACAAAGCTAGCCTTTCACTACAGCTTTAAATGTAATATATTGAATTTCTATTGTGGGTGTAACATGATACATAATATTTCATGCATCAAACTTTACAAGTTTTAAAATACAAATCGGATAGGCAATACAAACCATTGGATAGTAAGGAACTGACTTGTCAGATCAGAACTTAAGAAGACATTTTTTTTTCAATATCCTTATGAGAAGTTTAAACTGGTGAGTAAATTAACTCATTATCTATGTTTAAAACTTTAATAAAGTTTACTATGTTCTTTAATATATTATTCTAAAATGATTTAACATGAATAACCTTGAGAGACATTTTCTGTGCCCCACCCACAACTCAAACTGGATAATATTTTATTTTGTTGGGTTTGGTGTGTCAACAGCGATGTGTCTACTCTTTAAATGTCATAGAAGCCCTTAAAATGGTCCAATTTTACCAGAGCTGAAACAAACAGCTTTAGCTACTGGGCTAAAACTAACCTTTTAAAATCTTGATACCCCCAATATTGATAATGGACAACTCCCAAAATGGAAGATAGACAAGCCCATTTGAGAAATTCAGCAGGTTACCGGGATGGTATCATATTGGTTTCTTTTTAGGGAATTGGTATCCTCAGCTTAAAAAGCTTTTCAGAAAGTAAAAGGACAATGATGACATTTCGGATTTCAATTAAAATAAAAACGCATTTTCATGTCAACAAAATAAAATGAATTTACAGCAAGAATTAGACAGAAAATTATTTTCTTTCAAGTTTCTTTATTCATTATGAACATAAAGCCACTGTCAAACACTTCTAGAAAAATTTTCTTAAATTTTTTTCAGGTTACTTAATGGGCCCGTGCCGGGTAAAAAACGCATCTCAAAAACTGATCCCCAACATATCTCGAGTGGTGCCCGGAAAAATTTTGGGCAAAAATTCTGTGAAAAAAATGTGAAGAGATGACATCAACAAACCCGCCCCTTTTGGTTTCTGGGGGGGATTGTGAGGGAAAATTTATGTCAAAATTTTCCCTTAAAAACCCCCCAAAACGAAAACCAAAAACACAAACCCCTCACCCCAAATTTTTGAAAAAAAGATTTACATCCACATTAAAAAAAACCCCCAAATAAGTCAATAAAAACACTTCAAAGGGAAAAAAAAAAGGGGATTTATCCCAAACCTTGTAAACCCAAAAATACCAAAAAAATTTATCAAATTCTTAAATGTCCCTAAAAAAAAATGCTCTTATATGTAGTGTTTGGGTAACCCTTTCACAACAAAACACTCCCCCCCATGTGGACTTTCAAAACCGGGAAAATATCAGGAAAAGACTTTTTTAAAAAGCTGGAGTTTTAAAAAAACTCTGAAAATATTTTACAAAACTTTACAGACAAAGCTTTCAAAAAATAACAAAGGTTTTAAAAAAAAGGTTTCTTAAATTTTTCAACTTCCTGGAATGCTTTGCAGAAATAACAAATTAGGATAAAAAGAAAAAACAAGAGATTTAGAATAACTAAAAAAAGGAGGGGGTTTAAAGGAAACTGCTTCAACATTCAACAGGGGAAAAAACAAAAAATTGGGAAAAAAATAGAAAAAACATTTTTGAAAATAAAAAAAACACTTTTAAAACCAAACAGCTGGGTACTCTAAAAAATCTCAACAACCCCAAAAAAAAACTGACCAAAATGGTTTTCTGAAATTTTAAAAAAAGCTTTAGCAATATTTTTGCACAATGAAAATATAACTTTAAAAAAACTAAACCCAAAAAACCAATCATGTTAGATGAAAACACTTTTTTAATCCAAAAAAAGCAAAACAAAATTTTCCTTTACAATGAGAAATCTTTGGAAAAATTTATTTAAAAAAGGGAAATTTAAACAAACCCCGCTAAAACCAAAAAAAATAAAAAGGGTGGGGTACCAAAAGAAAAAAATTCTACCCCTTAAAAAAAATCAAATTTTTTAAAAAAATCATCAAATAAAATTTTAAGGGTGGGTTACGGGTTAAAAACTGTCTTTTCCTCAGAAACCCAATTTTTTGTAGAAAATTACAAAAAAATTCCTCAAAATTTAAAAAGATAGACATAAAAAAAGTTTGGAAAAAATCAAAAAAACACAGCTTGAATCAAGTCCCTTTGTTCAAACCCTGGGAACAGAGGTAACTTGTTTCAAAAACAAGTCAAATTAATACAATACAGTTCATTTTTCCTTCTCGCTCAAAACTCTTTCTCATTTAAAAATAAACTGAAAGTAGATGGATAATTGTCATGGAATAAGCCATTCATCAGGGGAAACTTGCAGTTACCTTTAATATCTCCTGATGAAACTCCAATCATGGACTTGAAAGGAAATATTAAAATAACAGTTGAGAAAGGGTTCCCCAATGGCTGACAGTATTTTCCAGTTAAACCCTTATTATGGGTCACAACAAAACAAGCCATTTAATTTCTATGTATCTGATTAACATCAAGAAATGTAGTTACAAGGTATAAAATTGGCAAGGGAACAGATGATAGGAAGGAAATGGTAGACATTAAAAGCTCCAAGTGGTATTTTCAACTGTTAGAATGACGGGTTCCTCTTTGTGAGTGATTACTTTGGAGTAAAATTGTATATATAGAGTAAAGTGGTGACTGTAAAGACAGGACAACTATACTGGAGAATGTAAAGGCTCCTCAAGCTATATGTTGGTGTGCTGAGACCAGTACATTTTATTTAAGTACAAACAGCAACACAGAGAGTAACAATATTATCAAAATGTATAAAATGATGTAGAACCAAGAAATGGTTATCAATGTGGACATAACAAAACATAAACAGTTGTAATTATATGTAAAATGATATGTATATATGCACACCAGTAAAATATATGTATATACGATAATGTATGCACGCAATTATTTTTTTTTTACAAATTTAAACCAGGGTTGGAGAGGGGGACTTTTTTCCATTGATGATTTATGATACTGTTTTCTTTTGTTTTGTCTTGTCAGATTATAAATTTCTCTTTCATTTTCCAAAAGAAAATAAAATATTTAAAATAATAAACTTATAATTGCAGTTTAAAATATACTTTTTAAAGGTTTTAAAGTAAAATGAGTGAAATTTAGGTAGTATTATAACTTAAAATAAATGTATTTCTGACACAAGATGTGAAATCAACTTGAGGTGTTCAGAATTATTACTGAAGATAAAGCAATGATATATAACAAATTTGACTGGATTTCTGAACCCACCCTCTTTTCTATTTCATGCTTGTTTTAATCAACTAACATTTTCTTTTTCAAATATGCTTAATGCCTTTTGTTTGGTTTTGTTCGTTATGTAAAAAAATGGTCCTTTTTTACAACTTCTACATTTCAATAAAGATAAAATAACTTATAAATACATTTGTATATCTATTCTTTTAGTCAATGAAAACATGTTTGTATTTGATCCTTATAACTGTTAATTTTTTTTTAACTTAAATAGTTTTTATTTTTTAAACAAGATGGTAAACTTTTTTGTCAGACAATGTGGAGGTCATTTTTTTAAACTGTTCATCTCTTCTGGTGGAGTCAGGGCTTTTTTCATAGTAAGGGGAAGGGGAGTCAAAATGAATGTTTGTAAATAATTTACCATGATATTTCATTGCAAAACTTTAACCAGGAATTCTTTATTAATTGTTCTAAAACAGTCACAATCAGTTATGAACCTGACGTCATGTATGAATTTACAAGCAAATACATTAACTGGTTTTTAAGATCAATCTTACATGCAAAACTCTAACTTACCAAAGGATTTTCGTTCAGTAAAAATGATTTTAGAAAGGTCATATCCTTGAAATGACTTAACTCTTTAAATGCAAGCTGCAATAATACTTTACCTTAGCAACTAGTAAAAAGCTGTCCATGCAGTCTACTGTAAATTTACTTGATTGTGTGGGCATGAAATTTCGTGGATTTTTGTCATTAAGTAGATTTTTTTTGTATATATTTTTCCAAAAGGTAAAATGTAAATAATGCCATGCAAAATAATCTCACAGCAGACAAAATTTATTTTGTTGGATCTTAAATTTGTGGACTGACCTATTCACGGAAGACAAAAAATTAGTGCTCCTTGAATAATATATTACAGTATTCTGCATTTTTCATATTGAAACCCCTTAAGATAACAATGGACTGTTCTAAAAGTTTCCAAGGGGGCAAGTCCATTACACAAATATAGTAGAGACAGGGTCAAATTACCTTCATCCAGATAGGATTATATAGATCTCCCTTGACAACCTCGTAGAATGCTTTCATCATGCCATCAAAATCTTCCCTATCAGCTGCTCTAGGCTCCACCATTACACGTTTACTAGTTGACAACTTATTCCATAATCCTGTAAGCTGTAAATTCAAAAGGTTGCGTTTCATGGAAAGTACTTAGTCTAAAATATGTCTTAAGACCAAAACTGAGACAATTTTGTTTTGAAGAAAATGTCCTTATATAAGACTCCTATGTTAAGACTTTTCAATTATTTCTAAATAGCTATGCTCAATTGCTGATTAACATTTACACATAGAAAATTGAAAAGCATGGCATTGTATTTTTTATCTTTTCTCCGGAGAATGACCTAAATAAAAGTTAAAAAAATATTTTTTGGAACAGTCTTAAGTAAGTCCTATAGTTTGTCATAAGTCCTAGGACTTAGGGTACACGTAGGACATTTTGTGAAATGCAGACCAGCTCTTATATAATCAGTTACACCACATCTTTTACAAGAATGCTACTTAAGCTGTCATTGATTCAGTGCAAAGCATTATCAACAAAGTATCGTTATCGGATAACAAATATCGATGATAAACCGATATATCAATAATTACTCATAATTAGTTGTCTTTGATTCACACCTGTTTAAATGATTTCAATAAAATATATGTTCTGTTCATAGAATTATGATGTGTCTTGTTGTTGTTTTTTTTAAGATCATGATTCCCCCAACCATTTTTGACATCACTGCTTTAAAATATGTCCATTATAAAACAACAGCATAGTTTTAGACATGGACCACTCGCTTCTGTGTGGTTAATTTTCATAATTTCTATACATTTAATTAGTAAAAATTATCCAATTTTTCAAATTTGTATCGAGAATTGATTGGCAGAAAAATATTGATGATACATCAACATTTTCTTTATTGATTTAGTATCCGATGTTGAATATAAGAAGTTTTCTGTGAAATGAAAGGAACAAGAACAATTTTAAGGATAAATAATTCACACCTAAAATAAAACTTTTCAAAATCATTAATTTCACAGTTAACACAACTTTAAAATCCACAATTAGCAAATTCACATAATTCAAACTTTATTGAATCATAGAATCAAATTTCACAAATCATTAATTCCACACAGAACAAATATTCAACAAGCAAATTCGTTGAATTTATATCCCCCGCCAAGTACTGGTTATTACTAACACAACAAGACATAAGGCTTTATTTATATATTTATCATGGCCTAAACAGTAATATTCTTTTAACATAATAAATATTCAGGGCAATAACAGAGCCATTACTCGGTGGAAAATAGTAATATCTGGACATTGCCATGAGAACTGATGTAAATTGCCTTTTTGTATCGATGGTTCCCATGAAGTTTTGTTGAAATCAATACAGCAGTTGCAAAGAAATAGCAATATTGCTCTTTATGCATACTACATAACTAATCAAGGACCATAACTCTGTAATGAAGGGTCTGCTTTGAACAAGGCAACAAAGAGAAGTAGCGCGGAAACAATCATTGCTCTATATGCATACTGCATAACTAATCAAGGGCCATAACTCTGAGTTAGTGTTGAAGGTTCCCATAATGTTTGCCCTATATGCATACTGCATAAAACTAATCAAGGCCATAACTCTGAGTTAAAGTGTCTGACCTGAACAAGGCGACGAAATGCCCATCTCCACTTGGTATTGAAGGTTCCCATAAAGTTTCGTTAATTCCAGCCAGCAGTTGCAGAGAAGAAGCACGGAAACGATTATTGCTCTATATGCATACTGTATAACTAATAAAGGGCCTAAACTCTGAGTTAAAGTGTCTGACCGGAACAAGGAGACGAAATGCGCATCTCCACTTGGTATTGAAGGTTCCCATAAATTTTTCGTTGAATTCCAGGCAGTAATTGCAGAGAAGAAGCAGGGAAACGATTTTTGCTCTATATGCATACTGCATAACTAATCAAGGGCCATGACTCTGAGTTAAATGTCTGACCGGAACAAGCCGACGATGTGCCCATCTCCTCTTGATATTGATGATCCCATAAAGTTTTGTTGAATTCTAGCCAATAGTTGCAGAGACGTAGTGTGGAAATGATTATTGCTCTATATGCATACTGCATAACTAATCAAGGGCCATAACTCTGTAATGAAGAGTCTGACCGGAACAAGGCAACAATATGCCCATCTCCTTTTGCTACTGAAGGTTCCCATAAAGTTTCCTTGCATACTGCATAATTAATCAAGGGCCTTAACTCTGAGTTAAAGTGTCTGACTGGAACAAGGCAACGATATGCACATCTCCTCTTGGTATTGAAGGTTCCCATAAATTTTTCGTTGAATTCCAGCCAGTAGTTGCATAGAAGTAGCATGGAAATGATTATTGCTCTATGTGCATACTGCATAACTTATCAAGGACCACAACTCTGAGTTAAAGTGTCTGACCAGAACAAGGCGAAGATATGCGCATCTCCTGTTGGTATTGAAGGTTCCCATTAAGTTTCCTTGAATTCCAGCCAGAAGTTGCAGAGATGTATTTATTCATTTATTTGTTTGGGTTTTACGTCACAACGACACACTGTTTTATAAAAATGTGTTATTATTTGGTCTTTAAATTGGTATGGTAAACAGACAGGTCCATATGGTAAACGTGCAAAAGTTTACCCTTAAATGCTACTCAAAATTTCCTAATGACTCTAAAACTTCCTATTTGGCTGGGTATCCTCTAGCCAATAAACTTAATTTTACGTGAAAAAATATTGCAAATGGGTTAAAAGTACCTGTTTCCAAATTAAGGTAAGGAAAAACACTAAACATTAAAAACATTTAACGTTTCTCTCTACCTTAAATCTGCCAATGTAGAAATTTTATGTAGAGAAAGGTTTACAGAGACCTTTACGCGATTGGCTCCAACCATTTTTAAACATCATCCAACTAAAACCATATGTAATTGAGACATACATGTAACTTACCTTGACAAAGTCATGTACTGAGTAAAGTCTGGATGAAATCAGCAGTTTTTGAAAAGTAGTCTGGACAAGTTTTGTGACGGACGGACAGACAGACATTCTCAAATTTTGATATTTAAGTGGCTGCCTTTTTGTTCTCTCTAGTGTTCGATTTGCCACGTAAGAGAAAATGTAGTCAAATAAGAGCTTACTGAATGAATAGCATCAAAGGAAATTTACTGTTACCTATTGTTTCCATAGCCCCCTTGGTGCAAGCCTTCTAGGACAAACCGTTACTTGAAGGATCAGGGAATAAGGCTTACTAATTGTTCAGGACTTCCGCTTTTACATGAACATGTGTCCTATGCAGATGAACGAACAAGAATATATCATTTAGTTTGACTCCGCAGCAAAGACAATTTGACTTATAATAAGGAAGTTATACGCTTTTTAAAAAATCTTATCGGTAATAAAATAAGAATAACAGTTAACGAATTTCATTCCAGGTATTCAACTATGCACATTTATTCATCAGCATATAAATGTTATAATACAACAGGCTTTCTTATCAAACATTCTCTTCTTGTGTAATATTACATGTATTCATTTTAAAATTTGCAGAGCAAATATGAAGTGTCGGTGGCTAAACATGGTTTAAATTATACAACAAGTTACAACAAGAGCAGTCGGTAGGACAGCAACGCTCGACTATTCTTAGTGCTTGATAGTAATAAAAATGCTTGATACAGTTACCTCCTCCTGCTTACAGGTTGGGGTAATGATGGTGAAAAAGTGTGCAAAGTTTCAAAGCCATATGTCAATGAACTTTGAAAGTATTTGAGGTATTACAAAAACTTTAACATAAATTCTAAGTCGAAAAAGGGGCATAATTCTGTCAAAATGCTTGATAGAGTTACCTCCTCCTGTCTACAAGTTGGGGTCATGATGGTGAACAAGTGTGCAAAGTTTCAAAGCCATATGTCAATGGACTTGGAAAATATTTAAGGTATTACAAAAACTTTAACATAAATTCTAAGTCGAAAAAGGGGCATAATTCTGTCAAAATGCTTGATAGAGTTACCTCCTCCTGTTTACAGGTTGGGGTAATGATGGTGAACAAGTGTGCAAAGTTTCAAAGCCATATGTCAATGGACTTTGAAAATATTTAAACTATAACAAAAACTTTAACATAAGTGGTTACGCCGACGCTCGGGTGACTACAATAGCTCTACTTATTCTTATCGAATAGTCGAGCTAAAAATGAAACATTTAAAAAACCATCTAACCTAATTGCGTAAGTTACTACGTTAATGTTAGTAAACAATAAGACCGTAACTAACAACATTTCTAGAAACAATTTATTTAATTAAGTTTCGAGCATTTGATATTGAAATGCTTAAGTTCCGTAGTAAAATCAAACTTCTGTTCCAAAGTATTTCTAAAAGATTTTCTTACTTATAAGTTATCAAAATAATAATCGATAAGTTTAAATACCTAATTAAAAACCTAAAGTTCTGGAGCCATGCTCAAAATAAAAAGCAAAATCTACCGGGTAATGCTTCAAGTTTTTCAAGCTGCGGAGTGATTTTCAAACATAAATCAAAGTGCTGCAGCACTGAATGCGACGGACATGCAACCGGAGAGACATTAAGGCTTCTTTTAAACAAAAACAAAACACAAAATATATAACAGAGAAAATTTGTTCCATACATGTTCGAGATTTGTAGAGCAATATATTTTGTGTCCCAAACTGATATAATTCAGATTTTCTACTTTCAAGCACTTAAATACAGAATGAAATTCATGCCTAAAAACTCTGGTCAAACTTGTAAATCAGTGTCCTTATCGATTTATTCTAAGAAATGATATGTAAATAGAAAAAAAAAACTGTCAACGAAATATTTCTAAAATAAATCCGTGCAAATAAACTTCAAACATAATACATTATACATTTGAGAATGCTATTTAGAATTGTTTCCTGTTATATCATAGTCGGCATATAGACAATAAAATATAAGTCATTTGTATTTTTATTTCTCTTGGATAATATGTCTCATTAAAAAAAATTTGGTTAAAATCATCAGCAATTAATAGTGTATTTTTTAGATTTTTTTTTATTTACAAGGTAAAGATGTAGAGGCCAGAGCACATCGTTTTTATTTTAATTTAAATGTCACTTAAGCACTACAGTGTTTAGTTGTCCTTTTCAATTTCACACTAAATTCCATTTTCAACTTGTTACAATTGTATACAATTTCTAAAAGTATTGCATGTAATCCGCTGGTTTATTAATTACATGTATAATGTGTACTCCCTAATCGCCTGTCCAAAAATCAGAACAGGTGAAGCAGAATCTATTTTTAGAATAGCGAAGGTTAATTCATATCATAACCTAGAAAAATATGTAAACAAACCACAAGAATCGGAAGTAGAACTGATATTATAACTTCCTTACCATGAAAGACTACATGGCGGTAAAGTGTTGAAAACTCTCTTCTTACATGCATTTTCAAAAAAAGATATTTATACTAACTATTGTACTGAATCTAATATATTAATAACTGCTGAATATTCAGCTAAACCCGCGGTATGAGTCACGAAAATAGTTCTTCTTTTATTAATGCGCGAGTTATCCTAGAGTCACGAAAAACTTTTGATTTGTTAATAATAATGTTTTGTATAATGTAGAAATATTTATTTCCTACTAATAATGTCTTGGAACTCAGAGGTTACACCTTTATTGTAGTATAATTTGCTGTCCTACTTTTCCCACAGCGGTAAATCGTTTCAGCAGTAATTTGCATAATGCGCAATAATACTACGGGACTATAACGTTTTTATCATTAATATACGTTCATATTTTAACTTTGATAACTTAATTTGAAATTGAAAAGGCTAAATATGGAAGACATTAAGATATCCAGACAAAGTATGGGAGTTTTGAAGGATCAAATTCATGTACTATTTCTTGGGCTGTTAATCGGTTTAGGACACATTGCGCGAGTGTAGCCAACGAAATCCCATGTGTAGATGACTTAGCTCTGAACGCGCCTGAGGGCGCGTCCGTCGCAAAAACGCTTTTTATACTCGTGGTTCAACATAAACAACAATGTTTATGTGCTAGCCGTGTGTGAGTCACGTACGGCTAGCCAGGACACAGTGTATTGTCTAGCAGTAGGGCACTTTTAAAAATTAAAAGATTTTGAAACAAACATGTAAAAAAAACACTCTTATTTGAAGACATCCCTTTAATTTCCTCTTTCAAACAAAGAAATATACATTACAAGAAGAAAAGTGTAGTTATGGCCACTGACCACCTTGCTATTCTTAAAGAATAAAACAGTAACACAGAAAATGACACTAATATGCACCTGCAAAAGTATATGTTAGCCTTACAAGTAAGGGTCACAACTCTTACTAAATGCAAACTTGATTTGGGGTATTTGTTATTTAAAATTTGTAAAGACATAAAGATATGCAAGTATAAATGATGAATTGATAAAAATATACAAGAAATCAACATATGATTAAGACATTTGATGAAAGAACAAAACTTAAATATTACATTGAAATATATAATATTTTTTCAAGAGATAAATTTATGTAAATGCTCATTAAAATAACAGGTGAATATTACACAGAATAATTTTTAGCATTCACAACCTTTCAACACAAGAACCGGTTGAACCGGGTGATGCTCCCCGAGAAGGTTCTGGACACAGGAAAGTATAAAAAAAATGAACAAAGGGCAAAAACTCCAAAATTAGGCAAAGCGGAGTTATGTTTTTTTGCACTGCACTTCTATTCAATGAGATCTATCTATCTATAAAGTTTCCTGATGATATCAGAGTTATGTCCCGGGTAAAAGTCAAAGTGTAAAAATGAACGAAGGGCAATAACTCCAAAATTGGACCAGGCTTTGTTTAGGTTCTTTAAGCATTGCAGTTCTATCCAATTATATCTAGCTACCTACAAAGTTTCATGTTTTAAAGTAATGTCCAGGACAAAAGTCAAAAGGTAAAAATAAACAAAGGGCAATTTCTTCAAAATAAGGCAAGGCAGAGTAATGATTCTAAAGCACTGCACTTCCACCCAATGAGACCTATCTATCTATAAAGTTTCATGCTGATATCTCTTATGATTTTAGAGTAATGTCCCAGACAAAGTTCAAAGTGTCATAATGAACAAAGGGCAATAACTCCAAAAGTAGGCAAGACAGTGTTACAGTTCTTGTGCACTGCAAACTTACTCAATGAGATCTATCTACCTACAAAGTTTCATGTTGATATCTCTTATACATTAAGAGTTATGTCCCGGACAAAGTTCAAAGTGTAAAAAAAAACAAAGGTGGATAATTCAAAAATTAGGCAAGGCAGAGTTAAGGTTCTTATTCACTGCACACCTACTCAATGAGATCTATCTACCTACAAAGTTTCATGTTGATACCTCTTATACTTTTAGAGTTATGTCCCGGACAAAGTTCAAAGTGTAAAATAAACAAAGGGGGATAATTCAAAAATTAGGCAAGGCAGAGTTACGGTTCTTGTGGACTGCACAGCTACTCAATGAGATCTATCTACCTACAAAGTTTCATGTTGATACCTCTTATACTTTTAGAGTTATGTCCCGGACAAAGTTCAAAGTGTAAAAAAAACAAAGGGGGATAATTCAAAAATTAGGCAAGGCAGAGTTACGGTTCTTGTGCACTGCACACCTACTCAATGAGATCTATCAACCTAAAAAGTTTCATGTTGATACCTCTTATACTTTTAGAGTTATGTCCCGGACAAATTTCAAAGTGTAAAATAAACAAAGGGGGGTAATTCAAAAATTAGGCAAGGCAGAGTTACGGTTCTTGTGCACTGCACACCTACTCAATGAGATCTATCTACCTACAAAGTTTCATGTTGATACCTCTTATACTTTTAGAGTTATGTCCCGGACAAAGTTCAAAGTGTAAAATAAACAAAGGGGGATAATTCAAAAATTAGGCAAGGCAGAGTTACGGTTCTTGTGCACTGCACACCTACTCAATGAGATCTATCTACCTACAAAGTTTCATGTTGATACCTCTTATACTTTTAGAGTTATGTCCCGGACAAAGTTCAAAGTGTAAAATAAACAAAGGGGGATAATTCAAAAATTAGGCAAGGCAGAGTTACGGTTCTTGTGCACTGCACACCTACTCAATGAGATCTATCTACCTACAAAGTTTCATGTTGATACCTCTTGTTGTTTCAAAGTTATGTCCCGGACAAGAAAAGGGGACGGACGGACGGACGGACGGACGGACGGAAAGACGGACGGACAAGGCGGCGACTATATGCTCCCCCGAAATTTTTTCGGGGAGCATAAAAATATTGTTTCCTGTTTCAACTACACATCATGAAAATAAATCCTGTATTTAAAGAAAGAAAAACTTAAATATCCTCTATTTACTCATGAACATGAATATTGTATTATTATTCTAAACAGGTCTTCAACTCTTATAAAAATATTTCATGATTTATAATCAATCAAAACCTGCAAGTCAATATACTGATATCGCCAATAAAAAATGTTATAAAAATTTTTGGTCTAAAATATTGCTATGTCTAACTTACACCAAAGAGACTTATGTGATTTTCTTAACTTTTATATACTTGTAATTGTCCTGATTTTTCTCTCTCTATTTTTATTTTCAATCAATTCAGGACATACTTCATAAAAGAACAATAATACACATGCTGTAATTCAATATACTGGTAAATTCATTTATTTACAAAGAACTTTTTGAAAAATTCCAAACTTTGCAAGTGTGTGCATTGACAGTGTCAGAACAAAAATACATCTCACAACCAATTCAAGGGGGATAACTTCAAGTTTTCATAATATCATAATAGTAATAACATGCAATGAATAATAATTATAAAATTTCTTAATGACATGCTCCATATGTGATAAAATTTATATCAAACTTTGCTTGGATTTTTTTTACTGAGATTCTGTTATAGAAGATATTGACTTCCTCCAGTAATTCTTTCAAGACTTGGTTCAATGATAAACCTTAACCTCTTGAATTTTTGTAATGTATTTGCTCTACTGCAAATTTGAAACAGTCTATTCAAAGTTTAAGGGATTTCAATATCAAGATACAAAAAAGTTAAGATATCAACAGTGTAGAGGCTGGTCAGACTGTACAGAATTGCAGGCTTACTTTGCTCGATATCTGGTGGCAAAGGCTTAAATAACATTCACTTCCCGCTGGTTAAAGGTTTGAAATATTTCTTTCACACACAAAAAAACCTCCATTTAGCGTGACTAGACACTCTTCTGGCAAGATAAAAGATTGAAGGCAGATCAATTGTCAGTCTTCCCTATTTTCACAGTCCTTTTATGTCTGAAAATAGCAGCACCAGTCTGTCAAAATGACAAGATTAACTTGGAAGTGAAATATCTACATCATAACTTAGCAGCTGATGACAGGATCCAAGTCTGAAATAAGATAAGTTATAATTAGAAATAATTATTTTCATTCATTATTCGTTTATGGAATAGAAATGGACAGTGTGTGTTCTTTTGTGGTAGGGTTTTTACATCACACTGACACAGTAAAGGTCAAATGGGGACTTTCCAGTTTTACTGGTGGAGAAAGACCTCAGTTGCCCCTCTGTATTTCAGACACAAACGGGCACAAGTCAAACTATTGACATTCTGTAAGATAGGGACTTTGTGTGTCTCTGACTCTAGAAAAAGCCCTTTAACTTAAGTATTTATAAATGTTTTTTTGTTTTGTTTGGTTTTAACCCTTATCATGCCGAGTAAACTACCACTGCTAACTACCTGCAGTGCCGAATTAATTTATGTAAACAACAGCTGGGTTAAGGTTAATTGGGGTTAGGTGATTTAAACCTCTTGTTCTACCTAATTTTTATTATTTGATTTTTAAACCTATATATTTTTTTAAAGAAGATTAAAATATCTAAGTAATGATATAAAAATTATTTTATTTCATTGAGTTTTAGTTTATAAGTTGCTTACAAATATCATCAGAAATGTAAAAATGTACCAAAATTATTAAGCAAATTATGTAATAAATCCTCAATATATTCCTGCTCATTTTCTGACTGATCAAAATAATTATCAGTGTCACTACAACTAGAACTAAAATAGTATATATATTCATCATCAAACAATTGTTCTAAGACATCTTACACATGCATTTATCTATTTTACCCTTCTGCCATTTTTCTGAACTTTTTACAAATGAATAAAACTGAAAGCATTCACACCATCTGGGATTATTTATGTTTAACTTGACCCCAGATTATAGAAACAATTAAGATAATTTCTCCTGCATTCACTGGTAATTATTTCTTATCAGTATGACAGTGCTGATTAGTGTATTCCCCATTGTGTATTGGATTTCTTACAAATCCGTGATATTTCGGTGTTGGCCGCTGTGGTAAGGACTTGAAATCCGGGATATCTCGGTGTTGGCATGATAAGGGTTAAGTTGCACCAACACTTGGGTTATGGCTGCTTTTCAGCTTAACTGGTGGAGGAACTCCTTGGGGAATTCCTCCTTGCATCATTTCACATATTAGCAGACACATAAGTAGAACCACCACCGACATTCCATCGGCTATCTAAATAATTTCCAAACATGAGAGGTCAATTCTTATCAAACTTAAACTCATCAGGTATAAAAAACTCAAAAGGTATAAAATTATAAAGAATCCTGTCAAAAACACAAGATTTTGTCCAGTGAGATTTTTATTTGGTATAAAATAAGACAAGTACCTGTCCAGCTGTATACAGTGAGGTAGAATCTGCCAGCAGAACTCTAGCTCCAATCACTGTATCATTCTTACATTGTATACATTGTAAATACTGTATACAACATCCTAATGTCTCGTCATATACACTGTTCAACAATAAACCTGCAAAACAAAAATATGTATACAGTCAATTTTGATAGTAAAGACTAGCATTGGGGCTTAAGAATAATTAATGTTGTTTTCTGTTTCAGCAGAACTGGTTTGTTTTGTAAATAGAAACTTAAGTCTCGTAAGCTAGCTGGATAGCTTCCTCACAAATAATCTAAAGTCTGCAACGGTATTCAAACCCTATGCGTTAAGTGGTAAGCGCTTTGTATCAATGACCTTTTTACCACTTGGCAACGGATGCCCCTTCAGTTGTGTTCAATCTTCTCTGTGTTCAATCTTCAACAATAAAGGTATTGGAAAAATCCTTTTCATTCAAAGAACAGTTTTAAATTCAAATGCAAAGTTACTTTTTTATAGTTAATTAGGCAAGCAAGTACACGTTAATTACCTTTGTTATTTGTTTCAGATTCAACTGTTTGTAATTGGCAATCCTTGGTCTTCATGTTGGGAAAATATATCAACTCTGTGTTCTTCTTGAAAACACAGGTCAAGAATTCTGGATGTTTTTTCTGCTTCTCATACTGGCCTAGTGGTAACAACTTATTACCACATTTTATACATGATAAACACTGGTTTTTGGCCTGAAAGATAGGAAATGAAGCATAAAATTAATAGCAATAGAAAAACTGTTATATAACATAAATTTAACAAATAGAAGTTTGTTTGGCTTTTTTTAAAAAATACAAATGTATTCTTCATCTTCTGCAGAAAGAGGTGGGAACAGGAACTTCCTTGGGCCCTTTTTACCATTTTAAATTGCAGAAGACCCTAGACACACTTCTTTGCTTTAATGGTTTATTTAAGCACCAATCAGTTATAGAAGAGAAAGAAGACCTTCAGCATGCTAGATGAAAATGGACTTCTTCTTCACACAAATTGACGAAAATCGCTAAAATTTACTCTAGCATAAATATCAACCAACCTGTCATTAAATGCTAAACTTGCAAGATCCGCTAATATTTCCTCAAGTGCAAATTCTTGAATTGTTTTAATTCGCTAGCTTTTGGACACGCAGAAATATCCACATAAAGTTATTCATTAAGTAAAAGTAATGAAATTTACTATTATATCTTCCTGCAATAAGAATTTTACCTTATTTTCTTTTTCATCAGTGTTTTCATTATCATCGTATATGACACCTTTTCTGGACCGCTTTGACCACTCTTGAAATTTACTTGTTGATTTACGTTTCCTTCCACCACGTCGTCGTGTATTGAGAAACTCCTCGTCCGAATTCACATCATTACCTTAATAAAGTGAAAGATTGCAAATTATTTGTAACAATAACAGAAGAACAATGTGAATGAAGACCATCAGGTTAGCTAATGTTTTTTGGAAAATTTCACATTTTATATCAGTTATGCTACTTTGTACCAGGGTGCTCTAACTGACTTTCACAGCTCAGAATAGTTCACTATTTATGGGAGAAGATATGTAAGTAGACGGATAGCTCAGTCAGTAAAGCAGCAGACTGGGATTCCGAGGGTCCCTGTCGAGCTGCACATTTTTCTCTCTTTGCAGTGGTTGTTCTCACATAATTGGGAAGAAGCATCAGTCTCTTGATTTTGGGGAACATTATCACTTTAAATTGTTAATTTGGGAAGTAAAAAGGCTGGTGTAAGTGTAAGATTTTTGGGAAAATGCATGATATAAAAAAAACAAGAGGGCCATGATGGCCCTGAGGTCGCTCACCTGTATATAGCCCCCCCCCCGGCCCAATTTTTACCCAAGGGCTTTTATTTGTTTATTTGAACAGACTTGGTAGACACCCATAAGAAGATGTTTCATGCAAAACATCTAAGTTCTAGCTCATTGGGTTTTTTAAAAGAAGATTTTTTAAGTTTTTACTATACACATAGAGTAAAAAACAATGACACCCCTCGGGCAGGGCCAGTTTTGACCCCTGGGCTTTTATTTGAACAAACTTTGTAGATATTTACTTAAAGATGTTTCATGCTTAATATCTAAACTCTAGTTATTTGGGTTTTTTCAAAGAAGATTTTTAAGTTTTTGCTATGTATATAAGGAAAATCAATGACCCCCGGGGCGGGGCCAGTTTTGACCCCAGGGCTTTTATTTGAACATACTTGGTAGACACCCATTAGAACATGTCTCATGCTAAATATCTTAGCTCTAGCTCTTTGGGTTCTTTAAAAGAAGATTTTATAAGTTTTTACTATATGCATATAAGGAAAATCAATGACCCCTGGGGAGGGGCCAATTTGGACCCCAGGGGTTTTATTTGAACAAACTTGGTAGACATTCACTAGAAGATGTTTCATGCCAAATATCTAAGCTTTAGCTCTTACAGTTCTTTAAAAGAAGATTTTTTAAGTTTTTACTATATGCATATAGGGAAAATCAATGACCCCCTGGGGCGGGGCCAATTTTGACCCCAGGGCTTTTATTTGAACAAACTTGGTAGACATTTACTAGAAGATGTTTTATGCCAAATATCTAAGCTCTAGCTCTTACAGTTCTTTAAAAGAAGATTTTTTAAGTTTAAACTATATGCATATAGGGAAAATCAATTACCCCCCAGGGCGGGGCCAATTTTGACCCCAGGGCTTTTATTTGAACAAACTTGGTAGACATTCACTAGAAGATGCTTCATGCCAAATATCTAAGCTCTAGCTCTTTGGGTTCTTTAAAAGAAGATTTTTAAGTTTTTACTTTATGCATATAGGGAAAATCAATGACCCCCTGGGGCGGGGCCAATTTTGACCCCAGGGCTTTTATTTGAACAAACTTGGTAGACATTCACTAGAAGATGTTTCATGCCAAATATCTAAGCTCTAGCTCTTACAGTTCTTTAAAGGAAGATTTTTTAAGTGTTTACTATATGCATATAGGGAAAATCAATGACCCCCCGGGCGGGGCCAATTTTGACCCCAGGGCTTTTATTTGAACAAACTTGGTAGACACTCACTAGAAGATGTTCCATGCCAAAAATCTTAGCTCTAGCTCTTACAGTTCTTTAAAAGAAGATCTTTTAAGTTTTTTACTATATGCATATAGGGAAAATCAATGACCCCCCGGGGGCGGGGCCAATTTTGACCCCAGGGCTTTTATTTGAACAAACTTGGTAGACACTCATTAGAAGATGTTTCATGCCAAATATCTAAGCTCTAAGCTCTTAGGGTTGTTTAAAAGAAGATATTTAAAGATTTTTCTTTCGGTTGCCATGGCAACCAGAGTTCTGCATGGAATTAAATTCTTTGAACAATTTTTAAAGGTGACCACCAAAGGAACATTCCTGTGAAGTTTGGATGAAATTGGCTCAGTGGTTTATGAGGAGATGTCATTTAAAGCAAAAGTTTACGGACGGACGACGGACGACGGACGGACGGACGGACGGACGGACGCCGGACGAAAAGCGATCACAAAAGCTCACCCTGTCACTTTGTGACAGGTGAGCTAAAAACCTTCCATTGGGAAAAGGCTTTGTATAGGCTTCTGTTATAAAGTTGAAAAATCACTGCCCTGTAACATGACTTTACAAAACAAATTGTCTACAACTGTTCAAACTTAAAAACTTACTAAGAATTTTATGTTTTTAGGCCTTTGGAACTTAAAGGAGTTTCTTTAAGAACACATTACATTGGTAGTTTGAATTTTTTTTTATTATAAGTGTAATATATATGTTGGGTAGTATTAATTCTAGATAGCTTACCTAAAATAAAACAAGAGGGCCATGATGGCCCTAAGGTCGCTCACCTGTATATAGCCCCCCGCCCCCCCCGGGCCAATTTTTACCCAAGGGCTTTTATTTGAACAGACTTGGTAGACACCCATAAGAAGATGTTTCATGCTAAACATCTAAGTTCTAGCTCATTGGGTTTTTTAAAAGAAGATTTTTTAAGTTTTTACTATACACATATAGTTAAAAACAATGACACCCCTGGGGCAGGGCCAGTTTTGACCCCCGGGCTTTTATTTGAACAAACTTTGTAGATATTTACTTAAAGATTTTTCATGTATAATATCTAAACTCTAGCTATTTGGGTTTTTTCAAAGAAGATTTTTAAGTTTTTGCTATACACATATAAGGAAAACCAATGAGCCCCGGGGCGGGGCCAGTTTTGACCCCAGGGCTTTTATTTGAACATACTTGGTAGACACCCATTAGAACATGTTTCATGCTAAATATCTTATCTCTAGCTCTTTGAGTTCTTTAAAAGAAGATTTTTTAAGTTTTTACTATATGCATATAGGGAAAATCAATGACCCCCGGGGCGGGGCCAATTTTGACCCCAGGGCTTTTATTTGAACAAACTTGGTAGACACTCATTAGAAGATGTTTCATGCTAAATATCTTAGCTCTAGCTCTTTGGGTTCTTTAAAAGAAGATTTTTTAAGTTTTTACTATATGCATATAGGGAAAATCTATGACCCCCTGGGACGGGGCCAATTTTGACCCCAGGGCTTTAATTTGAACAAACTTGGTAGACACTCACTAGAAGATATTTCATGTCAAATATCTTAGGTCTAGCTCTTTGGGTTCTTTAAAAGAAGATTTTTTAAGTTTTTACTACATGCATATAGGGAAAATCTATGACCCCCTGGGGCAGGGCCAATTTTGACCTCAGGGCTTTTATTTGAACAAACTTGGTAGACACTCATTAGAAGATGTTTCATGCTAAATATCTTAGCTCTAGCTCTTTGGGTTCTTTAAAACTATATGCATATAGGGAAAATCAATGACCCCCTGGGGCGGGACCAATTTTGACCCCAGGGCTTTTATTTGAACAAACTTGGTAGACATTCACTAGAAGATGTTTCATGCCAAATATCTAAGCTCTAGCTTTTACAGTTCTTTAAAAGAAGATTTTTTAAGTTTTTACTATATGCATATAGGGAAAATCAATGACCCCCCGGGCCGGGGTCAATTTTGACCCCAGGGCTTTTATTTGAACAAACTTGGTAGGCACTTACTAGAAGATGTTTAAGGCCAAATATCTTAGCTCTAGCTCTTTGGGTTCTTTAAAAGAAGATTTTTTAAGTTTTTACTATATGCATATAGGGAAAATCAATGACCCCCTGGGGCGGGGCCAATTTTGACCCTAGGGCTTTTATTTGAACAAACTTGGTAGACACTCATTAGAAGATGTTTCATGCTAAATATCTAAGCTCTAGCTCTTACGGTTCTTTAAAAGAAGATATTTTAAGATTTTTCTTTCGGTTGCCATGGCAACCAGAGTTCTGCATGAAATGGAATTCTTTGAACAATCTTGATAGAGCTTCATACAAAGAGTATTCCTGCCAAGTATCATTAACATTGCCCTTGCGGTATCATAGAAGATGTCCTTAGAATATTTAAAATGTGGACGGACGACAGACGACGGACGCCATTTGGTTGGCCATCCTAAAAGCTCACCTGCACTTTGTGCAAGGTGAGCTAAAAAGTTAAACATTTAGAAGATTATGAAATTTAGTGATGTAAGTCTGTATATGATAAAAAACATAAATAAAAATAATCACCTGAAGCCGATTCCACATCTAATAACTCCTCCCCAACATTCTTCTTATCTTTTGCTGCTTGTAGAACATCATCTGACTTCTTTCTACCCTGTTGAACTTTATCTACCACTGACATATCTACCTTTCCTCTTGTTGTAGGCTTAGTCCTTCTTCCTCCTTTACTCTCTTCTTTAAAATCATCAGCATTATCTTTATCATTATTTACTTCATCGATATTAATATCTCCATCTTTTGATGTTCTCTTACAGTCCTCAATCTCAGATTTAAGCGTTTTTGTAGAAAGTGAATTCCTTTTCTTGAAAATCGGTTTCTTTTTCATGCTCTGTTCTTTATCTAAATCAGCAAGGTTATTTGTTTTATCTACACTGTCAGGAGCTGGTTCATCTGTCTGACCATCTTCAAAGAGTACAGGTGATGTACATGTAGGCTGTAATTTTCTAGATGTTGATATAGTTTGAGGATTTTGTGGAGTTTTTGACATACATGTAGTCTGGGGAAAACTACCTGGCTCTACTTTCACAGAGTCAACAGTTTCTGTTTTAATTTCCTGAAATAAGTAACAATATTATAACAAAAATTTACATTTTTTCTTGTATAAATGATGGCCCAGAGGTCGCACACCTGTATATAGCACCCCCCCCCGGCAGGGCCAATTTTAACTCAAGGGCTTGAACAAACTTGGTAGACACCCATAAGAAGATGTTTCATGCTCTAAACATCTAAGCTCTAGCTCATTGGGTTTTTCATAGAAGATTTTTTAAGTTTTTACTATACACATGTAGTTAAAAACAATGACACCCCTAGGGCGGGGCCAGTTTTGACCCAAGGGCTTTTATTTGAACAAACTTTGTAGACACTTACTAGAAGATGTTTCATGCTTAATATCTAAACTCTAGCTATTTGGGTTTTTTCACAGAAGAGTTTTAAGTTTTTGCAAAACAGATATATGGAAAATCAATGACCCCCGGGGCGGGGCCAGTTTTGACCCCAGGGCTTTATTTGAACAAACTTTGTACAATGACTAGAAGATGTTTCATGCTTAATATCTAAACTCTAGCTATTTGGGTTTTTTCAAAGAAGATTTTTTAAGTTTTTGCTATACACATATAAGGAAAATCAATGACCCCCGGGGCAGGGCCAATTTTGACCCCAAGGCTTTCATTTGAACAAACTTGGTAGACACCCATTAGAACATGTTTCATGCTAAATATCTTAGCTCTAGCTCTTAGAGTTCTTTAAAAGAAGATTTTTTAAGTTTTTACTATAGGCATATAGGGAAAATCAATGACCCCCTGGGGCGGGGCCAATTTTGACCCCACGACTTTTATTTGAACAAACTTGGTAGACACTTACTAGAAAATGTTTCATGCCAAATATCTAAGCTCTAGCTCTTAAGATTTTTTTAAAGAAGATATTTAAAGTTTTTTTCTTTTGGTTGCCATGGCAACCAGAGTTCTGCATGGAATCAAATTCTTTGAACAATTTTTAAAGGTGATCACCAAAGGAACATTCCTGTGAAGTTTGGATGAAATTGGCTTAGTGGTTTATGAGGAGATGTCATTTAAAGTAAAAGTTTACGGACGGACGACGAACGGACGCTGGACGGACGCCGGACGAAAAGCGATCACAAAAGCTCACCCTGTTACTTTGTGACAGGTGAGCCAAAAATAATATAAAACAGTCTTCAAGGGTATTATCCTGTTTATAACTTAATTTTTAACAAGGCCATCATAAACGTTGGGCAACATTTACATATATGTGTGTTATACTTTATGCAAGTATTAATGTTTAATGATAAATTGGAATGGTGTATATAAAAGGAGCGGTGCGTCTACTACAATCTAAATTGTAGGAGACAACAACATTTAATGTATACATGCAAGTCAACAATGTTATTATTCTCAGCATTTTCACATCATATCAATTATAAATGCTAAAGTGTAAGCAAAGTTACAGAACAGATCTAAATGTAACATGGGAATATGTTTTTTTGTAAAACAGCTTTTTTTCTTTGTTCTCTTCTTTTCAGCAGTAATCATCTTAAAGATAAAGAAATGATAAAATTTTATTTCTTCAAAAAATCACTGCAATTCATTCACAATTACAGTCGACATTGTATTAAGAGACCACTCAAGGGACTGCCAAAAAGTGGTCTCTTAACAGAGTGGTCTCTCAATAGAATTCTGGAAAATTCGAGACTTTTTTATATAACAAGTCATAGATATGATAACATCTTTTTTATAAAAACAAAAACTGTACGAAAGGCCTGTAATGTTTAGTTCACTACGTTTCACGGTTTTATTTCGACTACAAACGATGACATTTGCTTTTAACTCAAACTCAATTCCATGCACGATTTCCTCATTCAATTTATCGGTCTTTACTCTTATTAGTTGTCTGTTATTTTCGCTCGTTCCGGCGTCATTTTCGATTTGATTTTCTGGACGGAAGATCACTCTGAGCACATGCGGTGTTGTTATACGTTATTGCTCTGACAAAATATGTCATAATAAATATAACGATCGGAAAACTGTTTCTTTCTTCCCGATTTTGAAACGATTGCAATTATTATTCAATTCGTTTTTAAACGACAATTATTTGTAACGGTCGTTTAAGAGATACTTTAAAACCAATGACCATGAAAATTATTTGTTTGTTTGCTTGTACACATCAAACCTACTCGCTGATTACACAGGTGAGAATGCCCGTAGGTACGATTGTTTGTCACGACCGTTTAATAGATACTTTTAAATTAACACTTTATTTTGTACATTTAGGCCGACATTTAGTGGCCGCTGGCCGCGATATAAAATCGTCGTTTAATGGAATTAACTTATTTAGTAAAAATCATTAGGAGGGATTTTATGCGGCCGCTTAATAAAAAAGTCGTTTAATAAAGGTGGACGCAAGTACGATGCCGACTGTATGTTATTAATTAATTGAAAACCTGTTCAGATTGTCTCTGAGGTGTAACAGCTGCCACTGGAACTTTAGCTGGGGTTTTTGGAAGCTGGCAAAATTTTAGGAACTTGTTCTGAGGTTCTGGATCTCCTGTAGAGGAATCAGGCACCACCACTTCCTGTTCTACCTTGACTGGTTTTTTGTCCTGCTCTGTTTTGACTGGATCTAGTGTTTTAACTAGACTGTCATCAGTTTTCTCTGGAAATAACATCAGTACATCAACAAATGTCAACAAATACCTCATGTCAGTCCAATTAAATAAGATATTGAAAATATCATCATTTCTTATCACTTTTAAGTACATGTATAAGGTATTTTACAATCAGTGCTTAATTTACACTTTTTGGCAATTGTTTCAGCTTTGAAAAATAGGTCACATACACCCCTCAATAACATAACAAAGACTTTTAATTTATCTTAAATGAAAAAACACAATGTGCACACATCCATAAAATTAAAGTCTAGTTTAGACATTAATTTATTCTTATTCCAACACCACATTCAAATTTACTATCCAACTTAAGTGGACAGAAAAGACAATCGTTTTTTTTATATTGCAATATTAGAACCTTTATAAAAGAGTAAAATTCATTTGCTACAATCATGTATTACCAGATAAAAAGGTAAAAACAAATTTTCAGAGGAGGCTGGAGAATGCAAATTTTCCTGTAACAGGCAGATAAGTCTTTGAAGAAAACAGTGGATTATTACCAAAACTAAACATAGGTATTGATGGTTACATACTATACATGCAAGCAAAATATGTGTAAAGTCACACCTACAGTCTTAAAGTACTCAAAATACAAACACAAACACAAAATAAGATACCTTGAGTGTACATATTACATAAAAAAAAACAAATTACATGTTATTACCTGCTTCAATTTTCTTTTCAGTGTTAGGCTTAGATTTTCCTTTTTTGTTTGGTTCAATAAAAAATGCCCTCTCATTTGTTTCCCCTTTATTAACAACAACATAGTAGGCCTGATTTCTTGGAGCTTGACTTGAACTAACAAATTTCTTCAGTTGTTCTTCTGCACTAAGTGTGCTTGACCCAAGAGTGAACACTATATCTGCTTTCTTTTCTTCTTTAGACACATTTTCTGATTTTATGCCATCTGTTGAATTTGTTTTGTCCAGCTGATTACCTCCCCTGAAATCAGATTTTAGACTGGTTCCCGGAATAGTGGCAGACTGTGGCAAGTTGGTTCCCTGCACTGGAAGTTGGGGCATTGTCAGTAAAACAGTTTGATGCTGACTGGTTCCAGGCATGTTCAACACCACTTGTTGACCTGCAGCTTGTGTTAAGGGTACAATTGGAGGAACCATTGATGGCATCTGGGCGGGCATCTGCTGATTGCCTAAATCACATAAAACAGCAAATAATAAGATTCATGTTTTTTAAAATGTTCAGTAAAAATCTGAACATTCTAAAAATATCTTGTGTAAGGTTTCAGAAGCATTAACTACTAAATAAGATTTGTCTGCAAAATTTCATTGTATCAAGAGAAACAGAAAAGCTTAAAAGAACTTTGATTTAAACTTTAAATGAACTCCACTCAGGTCCAAAACTCTAAAGACACAAAATTTAAATTTCTTACATAGATCAGCTGAGGCACATAAAACAGAAAGATATGCAAAAAATAATTTAGAAATATATAAATTGAAAAGCACATTTTTGTGCTATTCTTAGCCTGATTTGAGTCATTTTTCACAATTAGAATAAATATATTGAGGAACAAAACAACATAGTAAGCAAACAATCTGAAATGTGCACACACTTTATTGGGTAAAACCTACATCAAATGGAACAATAATCACGGAAAAAAGAAATCTTAGTCCTGTCGACATGTCTCAAAAATGAAGTTGAGTCCCTTTAAATTTACTTCTATTTTTAATGGGAATCAAATAATGTAAACTAATTTTTGTCATTTTCAATAATTCAAGTTCATGATATACTAAACTCAATAATTTACTTCTGATCATTTACCTCCATGTTTGTTTGGTTCTATAAGAAATGTTTGTTCACTCGATGTCCTTTGATTTACAATAATGTAAAATGGCTGATCTTTTGGTCCTGTCCCTGAATTAATCACATTCAGAATCTGCTGCTGTATATTAAGGGAGGTTACTCCTGTAAGCACCTGTTGCTGTACTGTAGGGGAAGAAACTCCTGTAAGAACCGTTTGGTGTACTGTAGGGGAAGTAGCTCCAGGAAACATTGGAGCAGCTGGGCTAGTTACTGATCTTCTCTTGCTTGAGGTTTCAGGAGTTCTAAATCAATTTTGCAAATCTGGAGACTGACTCAATGGTGGACTTCTGTAATTAAGACAAACAATTAAAAATAAAATAACTAAACAAACTTTAAAACTTGTGTTATATTCAAAAAAATACTTTCAAAAGCTGTATTAACAAGTAATTAAAAGTATGAAAATCTATTTTCAGCACTATTGACCTTGACCTAAGTGTCCCCTTGCTCCACTGAAAATTTAGGTTAAAGGAATCTGTTAAATGAATCTACCAACAAACATTAAAAGAAATCGGTGAATAAACGAGATTTTTATGAGCAGAAATGTAAAAATCTATTTTAAGCATGAATGACCTTGACCTCAGTGACCCTCTACTACACCTTAAGTAAGAAGACTACCAAATTGTATTGTATATTCAAGCAGTCTGGCCAAACCATATATAACTAACAGCTCAATCTCAGCCTGGTGATTATGAAATTTCAACAGAATTGTTACATCCTTTCATGTGAGGAAGCAATCTAGCTAGCTTACAGAAGATCTAAGATTCTATTCATGTATCCAACTTGCCTGAAATTAGGGGCGGGGAAAAGCATTGAGGTTTTCCCGTGAAGTCTTAACTCAACAAAAAAACAAAATTTACGTAAAATGGGGAAAGCATGGTATTTTTAAAGTATGATTATTCGTGATGTCTTTAAAAAAGAATCTTTCTTCGTCACGGGTTTGGGAAAACGACGTTTTGGCTGAAAAAATCGTAATTTTTTAAAAATGAGATTTTTAAAAACATATGACCCTTAAATTATATGCTTTTAACATATCGTCCCCTTTAAATGCGAAGGGTTGGGTCCTTCAAAAATTATGAAGTACCCAATTAAATTTTAATGGACTTGTCCTCTTTAAAATTGAACAAGCCATTTATCATTTTTTTTCTGGTGTCGGGGAAATAAACGAGTGCCGGGACTGAAAATAATAAGAAAATTTTTTCGGGACAATATTCAGACATATGTACACACCAATACATGTATATAATATGCCATCTTAGTGCAGTAACGAGAAAGGTCCTTCTAAATTTAAGTTATTGCACTAAGGTGACAATATTAGCTCTTGCCCAATTAATATCTTCAATGGACTTGTCCATCTTTCAACATGGACAAAAATCATTCGTCATATTTTAGAAAAAATATCAAAATAAGTTCTTACTAAATAGCAAACAATGCATACAATCATCAGTGCCAAAAAATCTTGGTCTGCACTGGTCAAATGCAGATAAAAACATATATATAATCATAACAAAACTTAATATCAGACAAAATAAACAAATTGCTAAAACAGTATAAAATATAACCATTTCATCTCAATATAATATTTGAATTAAATTAGGAAATTAACATTCTTTGAAAACTATTATTACTAATGCTTCAAGGGTAGAAACATTTTTTCACTAATTTTGTATTCTGTTAACAAAACAGAGATATGGAAATTTTACAAAATGAACTTTCTGGTTAGATAAAAATTCAAAAACAACTATTTCAAGAAAGGTTCAATATATTTAATATTCTGGTATATACATATACTTACCTCACTTTGGGCATTTCTTTGATCATTTTCTCAGTAAAGTTTGACATGGACATGAGAAAGTCAGAGAACACATTAAATGTCTGTACCTTAGATCTTACCCACCTTGACAAACCTATTAATACACATATAACATACAATGTAACTATATAATAATGATTAAAAATCATTTTCCCTTAAATGCTCATTATGCCTCTGAAATGCCTCTAAATTTGATTTCTTAACACCTGTTTATTTCTGTATCTTGTTACAATTTCCAAAAACATACTCATCTGCTATAAATATTAACTTTCTTTTCCATGTTATTCCTGTTGGCTGTTGTTATAATTATTTTGTTTTTTTTGGAAAGCTTTTCGAGCTTTTCGATTTAGAATAAAGAAGGCAACACAAAGAATTGGGACTTTAAAAATTGTGTGGACTGAGTGGACAAGAATCCTTATATAGAGAAAAACTGTGTAACATGGTCAATGATGGACAGAAAAAGCATTTGTATTTAGAATAAAGAATGCAAGAACTGGATTTTAAAATTGTCTGGACTGGACGACAATCCTTAAAGAGGAAAAACTGTTTGAACTTGACAATATGCCAGATTACAGAGTATATGGATTAGGAAGTGTTTACTGTACTTACTCTTGCAATATTTTTCTGTTCGTTTAACAAATCTATCATCAACAATGATCAAAGCTCCCCAGTCCTTTCTGTAAGATAAACAGAACATTCTTACATAACACAACCATAATTGTTTTTTTTTTTGGTGGAGAATCAAAGTATTTCTTTTATAACTAAGATATGGGTCAATGAGAAAAACTAAATTAACATTTATTATTTCTAAAATTGAATAAACTTCACCCCCCCCCCTCCAAAAAAAAAAAAATCCCAATCTATATTTATACATACCAAAAATCTTTAAACATTATAATTTTATTAAGTTTGTATGAACTTACCTGTGTCTTATACACCTTCCTAGAGCCTGGTTTAAGGCCCTAAATGCCTGGATTTCATACCGGTCACCTCCACTTAGAAGTCCTCTATCAACCTTATGTTTGTTATTGTATTCTCTTTTAAGTTTCACCTGGAAATCTTTAAAGCTAGGATAAGGTATACCAACCTATAAACAAATAAACATATAGCAATATTAAAGTTTGGATAAGGTATACCAACCTATAAATAGATAATAAACATGTATATCAATATTAAAGTTAGGATAAGGTATACAACTTAAAAATAATCATATATTCTTAAAGCTCGGTAAAATTTTCCCACTTAACGAAAGATTATGATCAAATTTTCGGCCCCTTACTTCTGCCACATCCTAACTTAAAAAATGATTCCCCTACCCTATCTTATTTAAGATTCTTTGTCAGTATGGGATGTTCATTTAGACTAAAGGAGAAAATTGAAAACAGAGCCATTAGTAATGAAAGTACCCCTGTAAGAAAGGGGTGTCCCCCCAAAAATCCATAACTTATGGGGCACTTAAAAAGGCGTCCCCCTTCTATGCATGTGAAAAAAAAGGCTGTTGAATTTTTGAGGGGCAGGGTGAGCATTGGGGATGAGAACTGGGGGGCCAAAGGGCCCCCAAAGATAAACTGCAAAGGGGCACGATTGGTCATGTGCCGAAGGGGGGAAATGGGAAAATTGTCTAGGGAAAGTGGGTTTAAGCTTTGGTTCAGTTCAGGCAATTCTGGCTGATGTCTATGGCATGTCAAAGGTTTCTGCTAGATGTGTCCCCAGACAGTTGACTGACGACCAGAAACGGACTAGGCTTGACATTTCAAGATATCTTTTGTCTCGCTACGAGGATGAACCTGATATATCTAACTTATCGTAACTCAGGATGAAACATGGGTCCATCAATTTGATCAAGAATCCAAAAAACAGAGCATGCAGTGGAAGCACCCTGGCTCACACCCTCCAAAGAAATTCAAGAGCGTGCCATCAGCAGGGAAGATGATGGCTTCAATTTTTTGGGATAGTCAGGTGATAATCATGATTGACTATCTTGAGAAAGGTCGTACCGTAAATGGTACTTTCTATGCAGACGAATTCAGACGTCTGCGTCAAGAAATTACGCAAAAAAGGAGGGGCAAAACTGACTCAAAGGCGTTCTGGCTATGCACAAAGGATGCGCCAGCTCACAATTCCAAGTTGCGATGGCGGCTGCAACTGACAGAGACTTTTGAAATTCTTTCCCAATCCTGTTATTCTCTGAATCTACCTGTTTTCGAACAGAAAACAAGCTTCGTGTAGACCTTTTGGATGCAATGAAGGTGTCATGGAGGTGGTCGATGAGTTCTTTGAGGAGAAAAAGAGAGTTCTTTTTGGGTTTAAAATTGGGGAGTATTTGTAGAGGGGATTATATCTAAAAAGAAAACCCTTTTGTTGGTTTTGCTATGAAAGGCTTGGCCAAAAATTTTTTCATCCCGTAAACATTACCCCTTGAAGTTGGAAAGGGGATACAAAAAGTATAATGAAAAAATCACCTATTTTTAAGGGAGGATAGGGTTTTCACCTATAAATGATACATTGAGGTTGAAAAAGTATAAGGACTGTTGCTTTACTGCTCACATCCTTCCTTCTAATTAAGTAAATTTAAATAAGATCGGAACTGGTCTAGGCGGCTGGGTCCCTGGAATTTGATTGAAAACCGTAATTATTTCTCATTTAAAAACCTACAAAGAAGCCTAAGCAACAAACTCATGCTACCACAGTCAACCTCTTTTTTCGTTCCTATATATTCATCAAAATTTGTGACTGAAGATAACATTATACAATTTTGGAGTTTTTTCAGATAAGAATGCGATACTTACTGTAATAACAGCTCTGGCATTGTCATCAGCAAAATCCATCCCCTCGCTAACTTTACCGCGGCATACAGCAAAGAATAGAGCGCCATCTATCTCCGAGTCATCATCATTACACTCAGCTATAATGCATATCAAAAATATATTATATTATCTTCACTACTCTTGTTTTACCATACTTGACAGTACGTTTAACAGTGTATTATTTTTTGTGGCTATGAAAACAGCATAGTATCAGAGCAGAGTAGACTGCTGGATAAAATTCAATTTTCCTTCACTTGGTTCAAAAGATACAGAGCACACACGAAATTGCTAACAGACAGACAGATAGACAAACATTCTTTCTGAGTTCACACTATGGTTTCATCTTTGAAAACTTAAAGCCCCATAAGCAACCACTTTCCAACCCATAAACATTTTTTACCTCACAAATTTAAAAACAGTCTGTAAGGAATAAATATGGACATTCATCCTTGGTGATCCTTGAATTAATCTTGATCTTTATTTTTTGTCTTGATATGCAATTAATGTATGCAAAAGTCAATTTTTTCATGTTTTAATCATAAATAAATGCACAACTAGGGATGATACTGATCACCACTGTGTAGTTTCAATGAATTTAGCCCAGCCAATTTTGAAGTGAAGCGTGGACAAGATTTCTGTATTTATAGTTCTAGCGGCTATATTGTGCAGCGGAGTGATATAAACAACTTGGGATGATACTGATTATTCATGTGAAGTTTCACTGAAATCCTCTGGAGATGAAGCACGTACAACATTTTTGTATTTATAGCTCTGGCGGCCATTTAATGCAGCTGAGCAGATGGTACTAATTACTCCTGTGAAGTTTCACTTAAATCCCCCAACGGTTTTGGTGATGAAGTGAGGACAAAATTACTGGCCGGACGGATGGACAAAGCAGCAACTATAAGCTTACCATTCAGGGAGCATAAGAAATCAAGCAGAATTTCACGAGAGTCTGCACAACTAGGTTGGTGAATAACAATCCTGTGAAGTTTAACTAAAATCCCCCAAGCAGTTTTGATGCTGAAATTAGCGCGGACAATCTTATTTTTCTCGAAAATTTACCATTAAGGGGCCATAACTGTGCCAAAACAATAAAGCATAAAAATCAAGAAAGTAAGTACAACAAGGCTTAGTGACAAGCAGTCCTGTGAAGTTTCACTGAAATCCCCCAGCAGTTTTGGTGATGAAATACGGACAATCTTATCTTTCTTGAAAATAACGGGCCATAACTGTGCAAAAAACAATCAAGCATAAAATCAAAAAAGTATGCACAACTAAGCTTGATGACAAACAATCCTGTGAAGTTTGACTGAAATCCCCCAGCACTTTTGGTGATTAAGCACGGACAAGCTTATTTTTTCCTCGAAAATTGACAATTAAGGGACCATAACTGTGCAAGAAAAATCAAGCGGAAAATCAAGAGTGTATGCACAACTAGGCATGGTGACAAACAATCCTATGAGGTTACACTTAAATTCCCCAAGCGGTTTTGGTGATTAAGCGCGGACAAGCTTTTTGGTGATGAAGCGCGGACAAGTTTACTTTACTCGAAAATTGATAATAAAGGGGCCATAACTGTGAAAAAAATTCAAGAAAATAATCAAGGGAGTATGCACAACTAGGCTTGGTGACAAACAATCCTGTAAAATTTCGTTGAAATCCCCCCAGCGGTTTTTGTGATGAAACGAGGACAAACTTATTTTACCCAAAGATTGACCATTAAGGGGCAATAACTGAGCAAAAAAAATAAGCACAAAATCAAAACAGTATGCACAACTAAGCGTGGTGACAAACAATCTTGTGACGTTTCACTAAAATTCCCCCAGCTGTTTTGGTGATGAAGCTTATTTTTCTCGAAAATTGACCATTAAGGGGCCATAACTGTTCCAAAAAGAATCATACGGAAAATCAAGAGAGTATTTACAACTAGGCATGGTCAAAAACAATCCTGTGAAGCTTCACTTAAAGATTACAAGATTACAAGATTTTATTTTCAAAACACCAGAAGGTCATAGACCCATGTGGCCAACATTTACATACTATATATGGCTACAGCAATTTAACATTTAATAATAATAATTACATATTCAAACATGCATACATACACACATTACATACATGTATATATATACATAAGTACATGCACGCTCATAAATTTGCATATATACCATCTACACATATGTTTACACATATCTTTTCGCATATGTATAAGCACTGCTACATGCAACCCGTTTTTTTTAATAACATTGATATGCTCCAATATTTTTTTGTAACATAATAGACAGAATAAACATTTTTAATATTCAATACACTTGTATGTGCATATACAGCATAGTGCAGTAAAGTAAGTAGTAAGAAAAATGACTCCATATCTAGTCACAACTTGCTCGAAAACGAAAGTAGAAAGTTGGTGACCAATGGATTTCATTTCAAAAATTTTAAATCATAAATGTAAAATGTCAATCGGACATAAAATAAATACGAATTCTTATTCCATTTCCAGTCAAAACTTGCACAAAAGCGAAACTAGCAAGTTGATTGACATATGGATTTACTATAATTTTACATAATGAGATTACATTTTACAAAGCTAAGTGATAAACAATAAAGGCATATAAGAGTCATACTAACAAAATTGACATCATTACATCTTGAAAAATCAGTTTAAGAATAGTTATCTCTGTAAAGTTCGTTTGTTCTTAATGTAAATGCTTTTTCTACATATGTACTTAAATTTCTTATGACACGCTTACATTCTGTAGTAATTAATTCAACAAATTTTTGCATATTTGGTCGTCTGTAATAATAGGCTGGTACAAGTTGTCTTCTCAAATCATTATATAAAACACATTCTAAAACAAAATGATATTCGTCTTCTAATTTATCACAAAAAGTACATTTCCGTTCATTTACTGGAGTGCTAACAGGTCTAGTCCATCGGCCACTTTCAATAAAAAGTCTATGTGATGATACGCGTAATCGTGATAAACAAACACGGAATTTTTTAACCTTTACCAAATCAAGATATGGTTGAAATCTATGGTTTAAAATGTATTTATAAAACAAAGCTCTACTTGAGTTAATTAGTCTACCAGACCAGTTTTGTAAAAACTGATCCTTTAATCGTTGTTTCACATTATATAAAAACAGTTCAGAGTCTCCAACAGTCTGAAATAACCATACTTCATAAAAACCAAGAGTACATAATAAATATTTCAATAATGAACACCAATTTATTCTGTTTGGGTTTTCAATAATATCTTGTTTCAACATTAAATACACCTTCTTAATATATTTGTTTTCATCTGTAGTCAACAATTTTATCCAAAATTTTATTATGTTATAATATCTCATATTTTGCAAAGGCATTCTTCCTAATTCACCATAAATAAAGTCGTTTTGTGTGTTTTTCTTTACTCCTAATAGTATTTTGCAAAATTGCATATGTAAACGTTCTACGGCCTTGCCTTGATTAAAACTCCATACTTCACTTCCATAATTTAAAATAGGTAATATCATTTTATCGAAAAGATCCAATTTATGCCTTACGGATATATCTGTGAATTTATATAAATATTTATCCATTTTGAAAATACCCTTTAGTGCTTGCCCAGCAATTGTATTTTGTGCTTCAGAAAAGGAACCACCTGTTGTGAAAACAATACCAAGATAAACAAATTTACTAACAATTTCAACCATATTACCATTATAATAAAAAGTGACATTTGCGGGTAAACGTCCGCCTTTTCTAAACACCATTACTTTGGTTTTGGCAGTATTAACTATCATTTTCCATTTCTTACAGTAATCTAGTAATAGATCTAAACCATTTTGTAATTCTAAACTATTATTTGCAAATATAACAATATCATCAGCATACAGTATCAAAAACATTTTAAACATATTAACATCAATACCTTCTAGACCCTTTTTAATAAACATATCTTCTATATCATTTATAAACATGGAAAATAGAAAAGGTGAAAGACATTCACCCTGTCTAACGCCTAAAAGACATTCAAAACTATTACTTAACTCATTAAAACACTTAACTCTTGATTTAACTCTCGAATACATCGATCTAATAATATTTAAAATATTTCCTCTTATTCCAAGTTGTATCAATTTTGCCCATAGATTATCTCGATTAACATAATCAAATGCTTTACTAAAATCTTTAAAAGCACAATATAATTGCTTACCACTATTAATAATATGATTAATAAGACCATGTAAAACAAAAATATTATCAACCGTGCCTAATTTTGACCTAAAACCCGCTTGAGCCTCTATATACACACCGTAGTTTTCTGCCCAGTTTTTTAACCGATTATTTAACAAACGTGTGGAAAGTTTACCAAATGTACTTAAAAGGGTTATACCTCTGTAATTGTTTTCATCATTTCTATGTAATGGAACAACAAATCCTTCTGACCAATTTTCTGGAAAATAACCTATTTCAAATATTCTGTTAAATAACTTCAACAAGATAGGGACTAATATATGTTTACCATGCATAAATAATTCATTGATATATAAATCCGGGCCGCCGGCCTTATTTGGACTTAATTGATTAATAGCTTGCAATAAATTGTCTGTCGAAAATGGTATGTTTAACTCATTAAACATAATATTGAACTCATCTGTTTCATATCTGTTTATAAAATGCAAAATATACTCATCTGGACTAAAAAAACGATCATCGGGATTATTTACCGATTTAAAATATTGTTCAAAAATATCAAGTGAAATATTTGTGTCACTAATACCAGCACATTTTTTTAACATTTTCCAATAAAGTTTTGCATTTGTGTATTTTGCATTGACTAGCTTTTCAGTTTCATATTTATCATATCTATATCTAGCATTTCTCAAACAAGATTTATACTCAGACCTGGCTTTAACCATACTCTGCCTATTTATGTCTGATTGATCATTTCTATACAAATTTAAGGCCGCATAAAACAATCTGCGTTTCTCGTCACATTCTACAGAGTACCAGGACTGGCCTGAGTCAACACTATTAACAGAGACTATACCTTCTGTTCTACATTTAAATAAAGGGGTGACAACATCATCAACAATATTGGTGAATTCATTTAAACAAGAATCAATATCATTGTTACACATACAATTGTCAATATTCTGCATAAAAACATCAAATTTCGATTTAGTATCGTGTGCAGACAGCCGCTCTATATATTCTCCGGCTTTCTCATTATACCATGTATATATTTATAATTTATATTCTCATTCTCATTTACATTATTTGTAAAATTTAAATTATCTGACTTTTTAAATATAAAAGAGAATTCAATTTCACAGTGATCAGACAGTATGTTTGGTTCTTTTACTATAAATGAATCGACATATTCGAATAAATTTTGAGAGCTAATTACGTAATCAACTACGCTAGACCCTCTACTACCAACAAATGTATAACGACCCATAAGTTTGTCTTCACCTAATCTTCCATTCATAATACGTAGACCTGTTTGTTTACAAAGATCCAATAATAATAAACCATTATTATTTAAGCGCCCTTTATCTTGCGAGGTACGCTTCAAACATTCATCTATGCAATAATCTACAGGTAAAAAATCATTATGTAATAAACTATCATCAGGTACAAAATCATGACTATCAGAAATGTGCGAGTTCATGTCACCGCAGAGCAAAAAATTAAAACCATTTTCATATTTCGAATCTAAGCTTGCAATGTGATCTAATAGTCTATCAAAAGTATGAGACTCTATCATCGTCTGTCGGCTGCTATTCTCAGGTATCACATATCACAAACACACAAATAAATCATTTTTTAAACCCAAAATTAACCCTTTAATACGTATACATATAATATCATCTTCACTTTGAAACACAAGTGTGTCAGATGACACAAAATCATTTCTCAGGTAAATTACTATGCCTCCTGACGGTCTCTTGCTAGTGTTTTTATTTTCTGTTCTATTTAACACAAAATACTCGAAATTATCTACATGAAAATCTGTTAATTGACTTGCCCATGTTTCTGTCAACAAAATCAAATCGTGATTTTTGAAAATATTCTGAACTTCGGGTGATAATAGTTTATTCGTTCGCCTTGATGAAATACCTTGAATGTTTAACAATACACAACGTAGCGAGACCTCCTGACCTTTAACCTATTGTCCTATTTTCACACCTTTCTGGGAAAACCCGTCATCTACAGGTTTCACTTGCGGGCATATTGGAGTCATGATTCACTTGTGTATTTGTTATGGCTGGACTACACAACACTGAATTGGGATCGGGCTGAGAAAGTAGTGCAGCATCGGGGTTAATTATAGGGATATAGGAGGGCGAGTTTTTGTGGTTTTCGGATTTATCTGCGTTAGTATTTCCATCGAACTATCAGGGCTATTAGTGTTTCCAACACTCGGAAAATTTGTATTGACGCTATTTGGATTAATCTGATGAAACATTTCGGACACTTTTTCTGGGTGCTTTAGCCCCGCGGGGTTCACATAGCTTGGACTAACCATTTGTTGCTGAGTAGGAGGGATTGGAATCTGGATGTTGAGAAGTTATATTCTGAGGGATGATAATTAGCCTGCATGGACTAAGCAATTGTGGACTGTGGTGCACAAGGTAAATTGCTTCTATAGCTGATATCATTTACAGGTTCATTTGCACAAACAATGCCCCTATTTGTGTTCACCATGTTCGTGTCATTGCAGTATCATTGTTTAGCCTGCGTCATATTCGGGAATGTAAAGCTCTCGATATGATCTATTTGGGATAATCTGCTGATTCTGGCGTATTTATTCCAGTCTGGCATTTCATCCCGAATGAGTTTACCATCTTGTATCAGTTTAGTGGGGTAAAATATCTGGACATTAGAGTGTGGTGCATCGCTTTTTAGCAGCTTATACTGTGGCCACAGACGAGCCCGGGCCTCCTGTATCTCGCGCGGTAGATCGTAGTCCACTGAAAATGGCTTGCCTTTTAACATTGTTACACGACTCATGATTAACTCCGTGTCACAGATATCACGAAAGTTTACAATTATCGGTCTTTTTTGGAATTGCTGCCTCGAATCATAACGACCTAATCTGTGTGCACGAGCTAAATATATCTCTCTAGGGTCAATATCTAGATGATTATTGAGAAAATCTCTTATCAGCATAAAGCAGTTCTCTCCCTTGTTTTCACAAAGACCTCTGAAAATAAGATTATTCCTGCGAGACCTGGCCTCGATATCTATAGATTTGTAGGCTAATGCCTTCAAAAAGTCAGTTTGTCTATTTGTGGTTTGAATCACTTTATTCACTTTGTCGTTCATACCTGTCAGAGCCTTTTCAACGTTTGCCATCCCCCGATTACAACTCGATTGCTTTTTGCTAATATTTTTAAGTTCATCAAACATATAGTTTAGCTTCGTATCAATTGAACTACTCGCAAAAGTTTGTCTACTTATATCTTTGTTATTGGCACTGCAGTTTACTGAAGAAATCATTGTGGAATAGTTTTCCCGCCCCTGCAAAATTTCAAAGCGGTTCTTTGTTGTCACTGCAAAATCACTATTTTGGTCCATTGGGCGTATATAACAGTCAAATAGGTTATACTATGGCATAAACATACCCATAAAATGGCTTTTCCTGTTGAATTTATATCCGTTTTAATATAAAAACACTAAATTTTAAACATTTTTTGTCAACAGTTACAAAACGCTAGTGTACTGTCCGCCATATTTAATTACATCTTAAATCCTCCATCGGTTTTGGTGATGAAGCGTGGACAAGATTATCAGACGGAAGGACGGACAGTGAGATTTCTATAAGCCATCCTTCGGGGGCATAAAAATTTCGCTCAGTAAAATTTTAGACAATTTTTCTAAGATTTGGTTCATACAATCAACATGAATAATGGATGTATTATGTTATTCTGTAGTCCATACACAAAGATATATGAACAAGAATTTGTGACAGAGTTACCAACGTTCCCCTCCTCGGGAAGTTTTATATGAAGCATAAAATTGTGCTATTTCAAAGGATTGCGCTATTTCAAAAGATTGAGGTATGGATCTCAAGACTTTCAGTCCAAAATTATGTCATGTGGTCGATATTCGTGTTTTTGAATATCGTTTTTATGTATCATTTTGTCCTTGTATTTGTATATATATCATTTGTATTTGTCTGTTTACAGTCCGGTATACAATCCATTATCCCATATCATTCCTATATCATTCCATTTTATCATCTCATTATAACAACTAATTTCTCATATTTCATTCTGACATAATTTGCATGCCGGGCCTCAGTTTTTACAAACTTCCCGGAAAATCCACCTCAGAATGAAATATGAGAAATTAGTTGTTATAATGAGATGATAAAATGGAATGATATAGGAATGATATGGGATAATGGATTGTATACCGGACTGTAAACAGACAAATACAAATGATATATATACAAATACAAGGACAAAATGATACATAAAAACGATATTCAAAAACACGAATATCGACCACATGACATACTTCCCCACTTTGGGGAATGTCGCCCCGACATTCATAAAATATTAAAGAGGAAGAGCTTGAATAAGACATTGCAAGTAGTAAGCTTAGACCATAAAGTAACTAAACTGCTAGGTACTACATAACTAAATCTAAATACTGAAGGCAATTACAACCTGTGAGTAAATATATAATACCCGGGCAAAATACCTTAAACTCAAGCATGTTCCACAAAAATACCGTATGCCGCGAATCGCGAAAAATATATGTCACGCGGAAACAAAATTTTAATTTATCAGTAGAACTGTGAATTCATTGAAGAGGTGCACTCTCAACAATAAATCCTTTATTTTTAAAGTACTGTAAAGTACATTTATAAATTACCAAGGTAAAATATATGGTACATGGTATAAAACATAAAACGAAACACATCAGGTACTGAGCAACGCCGAACTTCAAAGTTGAAACACACCTAGACTATAAATCAAAAGAAAAAGCATTAATCTAATTTCCAGTTATCATTTAGCATCCATCCGGGTTTCTTTCTTGTACGTTTCTGCCTCAGTAAATTGTTGTTGTTGTCCTTAGATGGATTTCTCAGTGCAGGAATGACATATTTTGAACCTGAAATAGAATGAGAAGTTTGAGTTGTCGACGTGGCATCTTGTTTGCTGTTTGATGTTCCTGTAAAAGATGTTGACATACAATTGTTAGAATCATGTATTGTGGCAGAATTGCTTTGTGAAACATTTGATGGACTTGATGTAAGTGAGGTATTGGAATCTAATGGAGCTGTAATGGAAATATCAGAGGAGGGATTGGAGAAAGAGTTCTGATCCGAATGTAAGTCAGAGGAAGCTGGCTTGTATAAGGACTCAGTTGTTTTACACAAAGGCATCCCCATAAAGGGAAGTAAAAGGTTCCTGTGCAAAACTCTGGACCTGTCCTTGCTGTTTTCCTTCTTCACCTCATAGATGGGAATTCCAGAGGTGGGCTGGCTGAGAATGGTGTAAACATCTTTCTCCCATCTATCGGCAAGTTTGGATTTCCCCCGAACACCTACATTTCGGACCAGTACTCGATCCCCGGGCTTCAATTCGGCTTCTCTCACACGGAGGTCATAGTACCTTTTATGTGTTTCTTGCCTTGTTTCTTGGCCTCTCGGAGTGCAACAGAATATGCAAATTTGAGTCTGTTCTGGAGACCGGAGACGTAAGAATGGTCCTTGACAGGAGATTTGTCTGGTTCGATGCCAAGAAACGCATCGATGGCAAGCCTAGGGTGGCGACCAAACATGAGAAAATGAGAAGAATAACCAGTAGAAGAATGGGGAGTAGAGTTATAGGCATGGACAAGAGCGGGAACATGAGATTTCCAATTGACCTTCTTGTCGTCTTCCAGGGTCCCCAACATATTCAAGAGGGTTTCGTTAAAGCGCTCAGGCATCCCATTACCCTGTGGATGATACGGAGTAGTCCTGGTCTTGTCAATATTGGCCAACTTGCACAACTCCCGGATAACCTCACTTTCAAAATTTCGCCCCTGATCACTATGGAACCGACTAGGAAAACCATAGTGACAAACAAAATTTTCAAAGAGAAGTTTAGCGGTAGTATGTGCAGTTTGGTTCTCTTGGCAGGGATAGCCTGAGCAAAACGAATGAAATGATCAGTAATGATCAAGATGTTTTCATAACCACCCCGAGACATCTCCAGAGAAAGAAAATCCATACAGACAATTTCCATTGGATAACTCGACTGAATAGGATTTAACTTAGCAGTCGTTTTATCCAATGACTTTCTCCGGATACATCTGGGGCAGTTTCGAACCCTGTGTTCGATATACTGTTCTAACTGAGGCCAAAAGAAACGTGAACGGAACAAGGAAATCGTTCTTGTACACCCTTGATGTCCTGCCTCATCATGCAAACCCTGGAAAGCTAAATCAAGCATATGTTCCGGGAGAACAAGCTGAGTAACAGGATAACCATTTGAAGTACCTTTGCGGTAAAGAATTGAATCCTTTAAGCAAAGGTTGCTCCATTCCTTCAGAAACGATCGAACCTTGGCCGTTTCATGTGACTTTTGGCGTTCAGTTAACCTATGACCAATTTCAAAGAGTTGAACTAAACGGGAAAGTGTTGGATCATCTTGCTGCTCCTTCTTCCAATCAATAGACTTAAGGCTGCTTCCGACTTCAATCTCGTCTCTGGGATTAAGAGAAAGAACAGTTTGATTAAAAGAAATACATTCAACAGCTGGAAGTTGACCTGGACCTTCAGATTGAGAAAACAAAAGAGCCTTGACAGCATCTGAAAGGAGAATGTTAGAATCAGGAAGAGAAAAAGCTGAAGGAATTCTAGAAAGGGTATCGGCGTCGATGTTCTCTTTACCAGCTCTGTACCGCAAGTTGATGTCATAAGCAGACAAGGAGGATAACCACCTAGGACTGGTAGCATCAAGCTTCGCAGATGAAAACACATAGGTAAGTGGGTTATTGTCTGTTCTAACTTCCACAGAATTACCATAGAGATAATCATGGAACTTATCACAGACAGACCATTTAAGAGCCAAGAACTCTAGTTTGTGAGCAGGATAATGTCTTTCTCCCGCTCTCAAACCCCTACTGGCATAGGAAATAACATACTCCTTACCATCAGCACCAACCTGGTAAAGAACTGCTCCCAAACCGCTAGTACTGGCATCAACATTAAGAATGAATGGTTTATTGTAGTCAGCAAAAGCTAAGACTGGAGGAGAAGAAAGTTTATCTATCAAAGCACAAAAGGCATTCTGCTGATCTGGACCCCAATTGAAAGGAACTTTAGATTTCTTAGAAGAACTTTTGCAGGTGGGAATACCAATAAGAAGGTCATTCAAAGGTTTGGCGATCTGTGCGTAGTCTTTAATGAACCTCCTGTAATAACCTGAGAAACCTAAAAAGCTACGCAACTCCTTAAGGCAAGTAGGTACAGGATATGTCTTGAGTGCTTCAATCTTCTCAGGATCTGTCTTCACACCATCAGCACTAACAATGCGACCCAAATACTGGACTTGCGGCTTAAAGAATTCACACTTGGACCCTTTAAGTTTAAGATTGTGCATCTCAAGACGTTGAAAGACAGACTGAAGGCGGCGGAAATGAGTATCAATAGAATCAGAAAAGATGATAATGTCATCGAGATAAATCAAACAGTCACGAAGGTGAAGTTCGCCCATACAACGTTCCATCAGACGCTGAAACGTTGCAGGGGCATTGGTAAGACCAAAAGCCATTCTGTTGCACTCATAGAATCCGAGAGGCCCAACACTAAAGGCAGTCTTTTGCTTATCAGATTCTTTGACTGGGACCTGCCAGTAACCTGAGCGTAGGTCGAGCTTAGAGAAAATAGTGGAACCTATGAGAGAATCTATAGTTTCGTCGATGCGAGGAAGGGCATAAGCATCCTTGATTGTACGGTTGTTCAGTTTCCGGTAATCGATACAAAAACGCAAAGACCCGTCCTTCTTTCTTACTAACACAACATTAGAAGAAAAAAGGACTCTTGGACTCACGGATCGCTCCTGCGGAAATCATGTCTCGTAAATGCTCACGTACCTCCTCAAACATCCCTGGTGGTATTCGGCGATAAGGGTCTTTAAAAGGTGTGGGATCAGACAGATTGATTTCATGTTCGACCAAGTCAGTAGAACCAAGATCAGTAGGACCAGAGGAGAAAATATGTTTCCACTGATTGAAGAAGGAAGTTGCCTTAACCTGCTGTTCAGAAGTTAAGTTTCAGTGGGAATAGAAATACCAAGGTCATCAAGAGACTTGTCTGAATTGTGGGATTTATCAGCAACGCCCTCTGAAGGATCAATGGTGCGAACAACAGACACATCATGTAAGTTACAAAGAGTCATTCTTGGATGAATGGTAATAGCTCTAGCAGTCAAGTTACAAACACGTACTGGAACCCTGCAAAAAGAAGTACCAGGTTGTAATTTAACCAATCTAGGGCACACATTCAACATAAAAGAATCAGTAGACTCTGTAACACCAGATGACATGTTGCCAATATGTCTCACCTTTCCCTCAAGTGTTGTTGTTTCAAAAGGCTTCACAATGACAGTCTGATGATGAAGAAGAGTAACAGGTTTGGTGACAATGTCAGTCAAGGAAGATATGATGTCTGAAAGTGGAGATGATGTTGACTCTGTTCCTGACGACTTCAAAACGTTCAGTATGTTGGTGCCTATTATCAAAGGAACTCTGCATGAGTACTCTGTGTCTGGAACAATCAGAATAGGAGCTGAAAAAGAGTCTGATGAAAGAGAAGGAAAAGAAATATCAAGAACTGAATATCCAAGATATGGTACCTTAGAACCATTAGCAGAAGAAATATCCAACATAAAATCTGACAACTGTGACATGACAGGCTGGGGCTTTAAAGATTTGAAGAATGAAATTCCAATAGATGAAATCATAGAACCAGTATCTATCAAAGCTATAGTAGAAGTACCATTTATAAGAATTTCAGATTCATTAGAAGAGCCAACTAGAGGAAATGTAGAAGCAGGGTCATTAGAAGGGGAAGTATGACCTCTCATCTGCCCTGCGATGGAGGTCGACTGTAGTTTAAAGGACTGGCAGAGGCTTTGACATCCTGAGTGGAAGATCTCTCTTGTTTCAAGCCCTTGAGTTCCTTCTCCATACTAGACAGCCTGGACTCCATGCCTTCCATCTGCTTAGAAAGGGCCCTTATTTCCTGGAGAAGTCTACTATCTACAGTAGTGACACACTGCTGTGCAGGAACAGACTCATTAGGAGTAGTAGGTAAAGAAACATTGGCCTGAGGGGCTGCCTGCTTGGGTGGAAGAGTAAGAGAAGATGGTAATCTGGACAAGCGCAAGTCTTCCTCAATGGCTCTCAACTCTTTACGAAGAGTATTGAAGTTGAGGTCCTTCTGAAAAAGAAATCTAGAGGCATTCTTAAGCTCTATATCACGAAGGCCTGACCACAACCTACCCCGCAGCATCTCATCCTTGGACAACCTATCAAGATTGCATGGTATCCTGCTAAGCAACCTCTCCAGACGCAAACTATAGTCAGCAACAGACTCATCCACCTTCTGCTGTTCATTATAAAACTGTTCCTTCAACCTTTCAGTTGAATGAACATTACCATAATGCCATCTAACTCATTCAAGATCTCAGGAACAGTGGCATTTTCACCTAAATGCAAAAGAACACCTCTGGCACTGCCTTTCAAAGATTTACGAATGGCCTCCCTGATAATAAATGGTGGATAATTACCCTCATCAATGACACAATTGACATCATAGCGCCATATCTCGAACATTGACGAGTTGTATTTCCCATCTCCTGAAAAAGAAGGTAACTCAGGGATACGGGCATGTACCAAGTCCCTATTTGTCACAAAAGACAAGTATGGTTGAGGGTTAGGCATGGGTGGAGGAATTCTATAAACAGGTGGAGGAAAGTGAACCTGATGTGTACCTGTTCTGCTGATATGTTCCCGTATAGGAGTAGGTGTAACATTAAATGTATGACTTGAGTGTACTGTATGAGGTGTACTTGCCATTGCATTAACTTGAAACTTACCAAGATTTCTGTAACTGTCTAGCAAAAAATTCCAGATCTGCATCTGAATAGTCCAAGGACTGAGTTGTACCCATCCGCCATGATGAGAAAAACAAAAAAATGGATTGGACCAAAAAAAATAAACGTGACTTAAAATTCAGGATTTCAAATGGCCCAAATTGTACACCATACACTAAAAAAGATGATTAACATCAGTAACCAGTTTAGGTCTATATAGATGTAATAAAAAAACAAACAATAGAAATAAAACAATTTTATTTCAAGAGAAAAACACAAAGACTTGAAAAAAATCAATCAACTTTATTCAAATTATGGCCCACACAGTGCACCATACATTACACACAATTTCAAGGTCACCTGAATAATATATGTACCAGATACAGTCAGTAAATTAGATCAAAGTTTGTAAAACAATAGATTCTAATAACACTGATATTCAGTCTCTATTATAAAGCAGTATTAAATTCAACTGAATAATATTCAGTGCTTAACTTACTCAATAAATAACTTATTACAGACCCCTAAGATTGTCAAGTTACAGGTAACAAGTCTATAAAATTGTATTGTGAAATGCACAGACACTTGTTCAGTTACTTGCTATAGTGTATAAATTTCAACTAATTCATGGTAATTGCAAGAGACACACAGGCTTGTGAAATTATATGCAGGAATTCTGTATTGCAAACAATGTTCAGTCCAGTACTCTAAACAATATCAGGAAAAAAATCCCAAAGACCTAACTTACATGTATATAGATCATCTATAAATTTACCTGTTTAGGCACAGACTCAACTTAATACAAGTACACACAAAGCTAACCGGAATAAATAAATGTGTAAAGTTTCCTTTCTTCTGATTTAGACAATTATTTCAATGCAAAATGTTTAATTTTCAGTTCATAAAGTAAAATAATATACCTATCAACAGACTTTTTATAATGACTAAATGAGTAGAACCCAAATTATCAACTTTTCAACTGTGATACAGTAGCAACAATTGATTTGCTATTTGTATATAATGTTAGATTCTTGTAAATATAGAATAATTCTATATAAGAAAATATATTACCACTTACACAAAATACTTCACTATTCGAAAATGAAGAAGAAGTTTAATGTCGGTTCTCACAGACTGTGTATAAAAATATAAATCAGCGGGATTTAAAAATGAACAATTTATTCTAATTAAAGAATAAATATTTCACTTCAAATCTATTTACCGGCTACATGATACCGTCGCAGTATTTCAAATGAAATGTTATTTAAAGTTTACAGAATTTTAAATATAATTGATTTTAACTGCCCGGGTTGAACAATTTATTCTAACTAAAGAATAAATATTTCAAACCTACTTGTATACTTTATATTTACTCACAAGTCAACTACAATGATCTGTTCCTACAATAAATGCTAAACTATTCAATCTACATGCTTACTTCAGGCAAAATTCTGGTTCAAGCAAGTCCTGCTTTTAATAAATAATAATAATAATAATAAAGATAGGTACAGTAAGTAATAATAATCAGCTACACTAAGTTATCAGAATAGGCTATGAAATAATTCAGCTGTAAGATATATAATATCTGGGGTAATATAGGATTTATTACAGTAAATGGACAATACCAGACTGGGTGGAATTAACTTCAAATAGGGACAGGTGTAATATACTAGTTATTCAGACCAAGATGAAAGATAAAAGAGACAGAGTGTTAGCTCACCAACCACCTGACAGTTAAATGCTGTGTCTACATGTCTGTGAACTGTATCAATCTTGCCAGCAACAGGATAAAAATCAATGTCACAGAAGCCTGAAGTACAAGACTTTGTGGAATTCAACCTAAAATATACAAAATCAAATAATAATATACTGGTATCGAAGCAGTTTCCGATAAAAATATGAGGTTATTGAAAAATTTCTCAATAACAACGTCTCCAATTTAAATAAACTTTTGATATGACTAAATACAGGTCATGCATTGTTATTGTAAATAAAAACCGGATTCCTGAATAAGACATGCGCATCAAAAATGGGGCTCCAACGGGAGGTGTAAATTAGCCGTAATTGCCTCGCTACAGAAGCAGTTTCCGACATTTTTTTTAATCATTGATTTTACGGGTTTATAAATCGGTAACGGTGTTTTTATTATAATAAGACTTTTTGAAGGCATCTTTAGAAAAATAATATTGCTTTATTTAGGGTTTTAATCGTAATAATTCAGAAATCTTGGTAGACTTAATATGACATCTGCAGTGATTTTTACCGAGATTATTATCAGACCGGTTCCGGCGCACTGACCAGTTCCGAATAATCAAGCGAGCCATTCACGTAACCGACAATAAATATAGAAAACATTAGTAGTTTATTGACATTAACAAATAAATAATTAAATCATCATTCTATTTCGGCTTCTTATTTATAATTTTCGTTTGGCAAAAATGCTAAATTTCATCTCGCCAATCTCATTGGTATTGGTATATCGGTACATATTATATGTAAACTGAAAGAAAGGGACACAGTTTATACATTGAAGGAAAAGTTGTTATCTGCCTTACAACTTCATCCAAAAATATTTGCAAAAATATAACATAAAGATATTAATACCTGTTTTAACTAGGAGACCCTGTTTAACTACATGTAGCTCCGAAGCATGTATTTTTAATGACAGGATTTCTGTCAATGAACACTTTTCCATGTGTTCTCATCAGAAATAAAATGTTATTTGATAATGGAATTTATGAAAGAGTGTGTAAAAAAGTGTGCCAACAGCTTTGTTGAGTTAAACATATAAATAATAATATTTTGAAGTAAAAGCATTATCATTTATTTAAAAAGCGCTAACTATTTAAAATAGTAGGATCGATTAAGATACGCTATGCTCGTATTTATGGAAAGCACATCTGCGTATAGTGTAATTAATATGTATACATTTAACCTCTGAATACTAAATGATAAGATAACATGCAGAAGAAAGAACAAATAAATATCGATTTCTATGTCAGTGTTCTAACAATTGCTGTTAATATATCTGTTTTATGGATAAATTCTGGGACAGAAGATCGTTCTGTCCCAGATAAAATAAACAGTAAATAATAAGATTATCTATAGAAAGTATTTATCACTAATGGGACTGGAATGAATATTGTTCGAGCACAATCGCAAAACAAAAACTTATTTTTTATCTTGACAATGTCACGATTTTGTGATACGTACGGCCAACTGGGCAGGTCCTAGGGCTTGAGGGGGGATACTCCGAAGAACAAATTTTCGTTCAGCGATGCTCAAAGAAGCGTTTTCCGGTGTATTTCGCACCGTTTAAAATCTGCAACTAGTGAATATTATTTTGGCATATGTCAATAAGTTTTTACAACGATCGTGCATCATAAACTTAATTAAGGGTAAAAGGTTGACTTTTAAAGATCGCATATCGTAAGGACAGTTGTCATATATAACGTGCAAGAACAGAAGTACGAAGATTGTGTTCACACGATGGTTAAAGTTAATCAATGGTCGATCATATGTGGTTCAAACAGTACATTATAAGTCAATCACTTTCGTTTAGCAATTGTTTGTATTTTGTTCAAACTAATTTATTTACAGCAATGTTCTTGTATTTTGTTCGCAAGAGTTTATCTTACACAGAGCAGAGTCTGCGTTTATGTTATTTTTTTCAAAACACATCGCCGTCGTTTCTGAACTCCCCTCGGCCATAACTGAGCCACGTAAGTTTAGTAAAGCTGCCGTGTGTGATAAGATTGTTCAAAGGCAGGTCTGTACTTATTCTTGTACTCTTCGTAGGTAATATTACAAATGGTCTGTTGGTAATATTACAAATGGTTTGTTATGTGCACCGGAACAGGTAAACGTCCGGAACTGGTGCAAACAATCAGATTAAATGAAGCGGTGTTCTTATTAGAAAAAAGGTTTGAAGTGGAATCAAATATCTACTAGCAAGTACATTTGGTCTTGAAACAATTTGTTAATTTGTATGCAGACAGCGAAAGTTGAAAGCCTGTGTCGGAACCGGTCAAACAACTGTACGTATTTTAATGTCTATTTGAATACAGACATTTTTTATGTGAACATTTGTACAAATAAATATAAAACAAAAGAAAAGAAAAAGAAGAAAAAAAAAAGGAAACTTGTTAATCATTAAATTTTTTATCACGGTCATTGGTCAAAACTAGACTTTTTACATTTCACGGACATATCGTATGCTTGTACCACGAGTATTATTGCATTCATGAATCCATAACACATTAATTTCGAGTACGAAAATATATATAAGAAATTCTGTAAAATTATTCTAAAAACCCCATGAGGTGCCCCATAATAAAAATAGCCTTCTATACGGGAAACAACCTACTGTTAGAATATACTGTAGACTATAATAAACAGTACGTGTTGCCTCCCTTGGTTAGGAGAAAATTGCCGCGGGTTTCCCATTTCTGTCAATTTTGCTTTTCGTATCGATTTATTCAGGGAATAGACATAAAAATTTCAAGATTTGTTGATTAAAAATGTCAACAACACATAGCTCTAGCTTATATTTATTAACTATTATGAAATTTGAATGATTATTAGCGACTTTGGAAATGTCGTCTGTATTCGCTGGCAAAGGGGGCAAACTTGTCTTAATTTGTGCCTAATGGAGTTATCCTTTGCGCATGCGCAACAGTAGCACGTGAAATCCCTCATGCGAAAAATGTAAACACACCTGCTTGTAAAATATAAAGGTGAGAACGATATATTAAATGTTTAATTTATATTGAAGAAATTCTGTCGAATGTTTTCCTTGAATGATATCGTTCTCAAAAAAACTCACCTTCAATTTTGAAGAGTTGCAGTAAACAAAAATAACCGTATTATCGGATACTACTAGCCGACGGATACTGCTTCGATACCAGTACATGTATATCTCTGGTTCAAAACAAATTGATTTTCACATGTAGATCTTGATTAAGATTTTACACCACTCAATATAGATAAATGAAAAAATCAACCTAGATCTACATTATACAATATAACAATAAAATGGCACTTGATACTAATTAAATTGAAAAAGACACTTATCCAAAATATGTAAACACTGAATAATTTTAAAGAATTTACAAATTACACTGTTTGTTTACAAATGTTCAAAGTCCACAAATATATAGTTGTCGTCTAAATGGTCCAAAGAAGTGAATAATCCAATGTTGAAGTATAAATAACAATAGGTACCTTTAATTAATTAAATGTTAGAGCTCTTTAAAATACAGAAAAATAACTAGCTAGTTGAACTTTTGTTTGTTTTCAAACTTTTCATGAAATTCCTTAGGAGTACCCGGTCACCGGAAGTAAACAAGAAATATATAAGCCGTTCTGATTGGCTGGAGTCGGGAATTCCCTACGTCACCGTCTGTGTTCGTTGTTTCGTCCCAAATAAATTCGTACCATGAAAATACCAATCCAAACATAAAAATCCACACTGGCCACCAATGTCGTATGGTCCTTTTTCAAATGTAGGAATGGTCTGTTTATGCCTGTAAGGACATAAACATACGCCTTGATAAATAAATAAATAAACAAGACAACAATTTCTGGCGCAAACCAATAGAAATATTTATATCAAAGTGCATAAATACAGATCCGAAATACATAAACGATCAATGGAAATATGCATGATAATGAAACATAATGAATAACAACAATTACCTGTAAGGACATAAACATACGCCTTGATAAATAAATAAATAAAGAAGGCAACAATTTCTGGCGCAAACCAATAGAAATATTTATATCAAAGTCCTCGAATTTCACAGAGTTACAGAGCAATGTAAATTAAACTCTGAGCTATATCAGTCACGGCCCCACGTTGGGCGCCAAATGTCACAGGGTGAGAAAAATGTGCAGCCTGACCGGGACTCGAACCCGGGACCCTCGGAATACCGTTCCGCGGCTCTACCGACTGAGCTATCCGGCCGCTTACACATCTTCTCCCCTAAATAGTGAACAGTTCTGAACCGTGACATAATGATCAATGCTAGATCTGCAAATGCAACAATAAATTTATTTAAGAAATAAAATGAAACACGGAATTTAAAAATCTATTATGTTAAGCTTTGACCTCTAAGTGTGACCTTTACCTTGGAGGTAGGGTGCAGGTGTTGTGCGTGACATATCGTCTTATTATTGGAACTATTAGTTTTTTCAAAATCCCTTGAACTATGAAGAAGTTATAGATCGGACACAAAATATACCCTATAACAGACTATGTCAATCTTTGACCTCTTAGTGTGACCTTGGAGGTAGGGACCCATGTTTTGCGTCTGACATATCGTCTTATTATTGTGACTATTTGTGCAAAGTATTTTTCAAATCCCTTCAAATCTATGAAAAAGTTATGGACTGGACACAAAATATACCCTATAACAGACTATGTTAATCTTTGATCTCTAAGTGTGACCTCGACCTTGAAGGTAGGGCTGCAAGTGTTGTACTTGACATATTGTGACGGAAACGTACTTGATGGGTAAGTTTATTGCCTCCCCTTTATATAAGTTCGCCATTTGTATTGGAAAAATATAATCATGTATTTGTAAATATATCATGGTATGAAGAGTAGGTATTTTAATCATCTGTACGTTAAAATCAGTTAAAACTTTATGGTATCCTTCTAAGTGTTTATATTTGAAATTGTTTATCTGTTAATCACAGTAGTTCATAAGAGAAATAACTTTAAGTAACAGACGCTTATAAGATTTTGTTAGAATCAGTATCAAGAAACGTTTTATTTTTATTAGCCAATCAAAATTATTGTTTTTATTCACTGCGGAGATTGTTCAATCACTAGTATAAATAGAGCGTTCGCAGTTCAAAATATTCAAGGGGCCTCCGTGGCCGAGTGGTTAAGGTCGCTGACTTGAGATCACAGGTCCCTCACCGCTGTAGGTTCGATCCTCACTCGGGTCGAAATCTTTCATGTGAGGAAGCCATCCAGCTGGCTTACGGAAGGTCGGTGGTTCTACCCAGGTGCCCGCTCGTGCCTGAAATAATGCGCGAAGGGGCACTTGGGGTCTTCCTCCACCAATAAAGCTGGAAAAAAATCGACGAAAAAATCTCGGCGGGACGCTCTAGAATTTGCATTTAAGAATGTCAAGATTATTTGAGAACATTGTGATTTTATTTTGTAGCAACTAGAATAGATAACCAACAGCTCGGTTCACGCTACAATATCACCTTATTATTGTGACATTTTGTGCCAAGTTATTTCAAAATCATTTGAACTATGAAGAAGTTCTAGATCCGACACAAAATATACCCGTTAATTTGTGACATCTAAGTTTGATCTTGACCTTGGAGGTAGTGATGCAGGTGTTGCGCATGACATATTGTCTTAATATAGTGACTATTTGTGCCAAGTATTTTCAAAATCCTTTGATCTTTGAAAAAGTTATTGACCGGACACAAAATATATCCTGTAACAGATGTTAATCTTTGACCTCCAAGTGTGACCTTGACTTTGGAGGTAGGTGACCGGTTGTTGCATTTGACACATCGTCTCATTATTGTGAACATTTGTGGCAAGTGTTTACAAAATTCATAAAAGGATAAGAAAGTTATGGACCGGACACAACATATACCCTCAAATAAAAAATGTTGACCTTTAATGAACAAGTGCGACCTTGATCCTAGAGGTAGGGGACTGGTTGTTGCGCATGACACATCGTCTTATTATCACAAATATTTGTGCCAAGTAATTTCAAATTCCTTTGATAAATGACAATGGACTGGACTGGACACGAAAGGGTGACGGACGGACGGACAGACGGACGGACGGAGCCTATTTCTTTATCCCCCGTTTTGCTTCGAAAAGGCGGAGGACAAAAAGGGGTGTTTTACGATCAGGCACTGAATGGATAATCTATTAAAAAAAACGTCAAGTCTATCAACGCATATCAATGGAATGTAGTAAATGAGACGTTAATAAAGAAACAATAAATGTTTTAAACAGATACAGTTGCTAATAGGTCGCTCCTTTTGAGCTGTTTAAATCGTTTACCTTATTCTTTTATGTATCTAACTTATTGGATAACAGCCAAAACAGACGAACATAAAAAAAATCAAGATAAACGGTCTCTTTAAATGTCGTTCAAAACTTTCCCATTTATACTATACAAACATATTGTGATATTTCCACTTTATAGAAATAATTTTATAAACAAACCACGAGCTACATAAATAATGTTTTAAATCAGCTATATCACTGAGTTTATCTATTGTATTTCTTACAAGCAGGCATTTTTATTCATTTTGTTTAAATAATCAATTTATAAAACCTAAATACCAAAGAAAGAAGGTTGAAAAGATAGAAGCCTTAAACTACTGCTTTAAATCAAATGTAATGTAGTAGTGGGGGTTACTTCAGTAAAATTAACAGTGTGTAGTGCTTACTAAATTTGTTCAGGTGTAGAAGAAACCTATAACAAAATATAAAGGTTATAATACAAATAACAAAGAGAAATGTTATACAATAGAAAAAATTCATGAATTGCATATTTCACAATTACAATAATTACAATATATATATTATAAGCATTTCACAATTACAATTAAAATAGATATATACATACCAGGCTTTAAATAGATGAGATCTAATTTCAAATAAATATAGAAAATACAAATATTTCTATAAAGAAATAAATGATATAAATTTAAATACAAAGAATGTGTTTCCACTTCGAAAGCGAGACAGGGAGTGGACAGTCATTACGAAATATTAGACTCCAGAACCAAATCATCTAAAAATAACTTGCATACCAAAATCAACCATCCATCACTTAACTTGCAAAACCAGTTCAATCACCCATAACAAAAGTACAAAAGACACACATGAACACATAACACACAAAAAATTTGGTTTGGCCTTTAAGGGAAATTACTACCGTAAACATTCTAAAAAGATAACAAGAGCCTTATCTACAAATGTATTGACTATCTAGTGTAGGTGTAACATGATATCATTTTATAAATTTATCTTTACAAGTAAACATACCATTGAGTAGACAGGAATTGACTTGTCAGATCAGAACTTAAGAGGACATTTTTTTTCAATATCCTAATAAGAAGAATAAATCACTGGTGAGTAAATTTACTCAATATCTATGTTTATAACTTAAAGTTTACTATGTACTTATAGTATATTATTCTAAAATGATTTAACATGAATAACCTTGAGAGACATTTTCTGAGCCCCACCCACAACTCAAACTGAATTATTAGTTATTTTGTTGCGTTTGGTGTGCCAACAGTGATGTGCCTATTATACATGATTCAATTTTAACAGAACTAAAGTGATAAGCTTTTGCTACTGGGCTAAAACTGACTTTTCTAAGAATCTTGATATCCCAAAATTTAATAATGGACAGTTCTGAAAACAGAGGCTCACATTTGCTTTTTTATTGGTTTGGTATCCTTACTTTAAAAGTATTTAGTCATGCACAAAGTAAATGTATAATGATGACAATTTGAACTGTTGGAAGTCATTTTGTTCACATTTAGATTAAACCACAAAATGTCATGTCCATGAAAAAAATGAATTTACAGCAAGAATTAGACAGAAAATTATATTCTTTCAAGTTTCTTTATTCATTATGAACATAAAGCCACTGATGAACACTTCGATAAACTACTATTTTCTATTTTAGGTTACATTATGGCTGTACCTGGTAAAAAGTCATCTCAAAAACTCTCATCTACACTATCTCGAGGTGGTGCTGAAGATTTTAACATTTTCTGTGAACAATGTGACAAAGATGACATCAGACTACCTGCCTTTGGTTACTGTGTGGATTGTGAGGTACATTTATGTCAAACTTGCTTTAACACTCACAGACGACCAAAACCACTACGCCATCACCAACTTCTAGACAAAGATCACATGCCACATAAACAAGACCTCAATAAATCATTAAAATCTACTTCAGGCCCACTGGATGGTGATTCAGCAAAGCCTTGTACAAAACATACAAATGAAGTGATAAAGTTTTACTGTCATGACCATAATGTACTCCTATGTAATGTTTGTGTGACCCTTGAACACCCAACAACATCCTGCCATGTGGACTACATACCTGATATATCAGGACAGATTTTAGGCAGTACTGAGTTCAAAGAAACACTAAAAGATATTGGCAAATTAACAGAGGAATGCGGCCAGATTACAAAAGATTTGAAACAAAGAGTTGATAAATCAACAATTTCTCTGAAAGATGCTATAGTAGAAATAGCGAACTTTAGGACAGAGATAAACAAGAGATTAGATGAACTAGAAATGGAGGTTAAGAATACTGCTATAACAATTCAACATGACAACAACAAAAAGTTGAAAACAACAGAAACTACATGTGATGAGATCAACAAATCTCTCCAAGCATCAGCTGATACTTTAAACACCGACAAGAAAACTGACCATCTATTTATAGATCTTAAAATAGCTCAGCAACTGATTCTAGATTATGCCAAAATCACAACACAACTACAAACAAGCGATGATATTTACGAATACATCTTTAAACCAAATCAAGCAATGAAAAAACTCCTTCAGAATGAGAAATCAATTGGTACATTGAGAAAAAAGGAACTGAAGCAACTAGCTCAACCAAAGAATAAGGCTGCTGTACCGATGAAAATGTCTACCACCAGAAACATTGATGCTCAAACTTCCTCAGATAAAGAATATTGCTGGATTACTGGTATCACTGTCGCTCCTAAGAACCAATTATTTGTAGCAGATAACAATAATTCCTCAATTAAAATGATAGATATAAACAGTGGAGCAATCAAACAACTACTGCTCAAATCACAGCCCTGGGATATCACCATAGTGACCAGAGATACACTTGCTGTTACATTACCAGGCATTAAAACAATACAGTTCATTTCCTTCTCCTCAAAGTCTTTCTCACTGAAAAACAAACTGAAAGTAGATGGAGATTGCTGTGGAATAAGCCATCATCTGGGGAAACTTGCAGTTGCATTTACATATCCTGCTAAACTCCAAATCATGGACTTGAAAGGTAATTTGAAAATTGAAGTTGAGAAAGATTCCAATGGTGACAGTATTTTCAGTAACCCTAATTACGTCACCACAAACAGCCATTCAATCTATATATCTGATGTAGGCAAAAAAGAAGTTATATGGTTTAATTGGCAGGGAGAGTTGATAGGAAGGAATGTAGACATTAAAAGACCATTCGATATCTCACTATTAGATGACGGGTCCTTCTTTGTGAGTGATGACTGGTGTAAATGTATATATAGAGTAAGTGGTGATTGTAAAGACAGGACAACTATACTGGAGAATGTAGAGGATCCTCAAGCTGTATGTTGGTGTCCTGAAACCAGTACACTATGTGTAAGCTCACGCACAATTTTATCTAGAGAGAGAGACAATCATATTAAACTGTATAAAGTGGTGTAGAACCAAGAAATGACAATTGATGCATTCAAGGTTTGACAAAACACTACTATTAGGTTAAGAACATCTGATCAAGCAGCATTCAAAATCACCAGCATTCCATATCACAAGCTTTTAAGATTACCAGCATTCAATATCAACAGTATTCAAGATCACCAGCATTCAATATCAACAGTATTCAAGATCACCAGCATTCAATATCAACAGTATTCAAGATCACCAGCATTCAAGATCACCAGTATTCAATATCACCAGCATTCAAGATCACCAGCATTGAAGATCACAATATTTTAAGATCACCATCATTGAAGATCACAATATTTTAAGATCACCAGCATTCAATATCGATAGCATTAAAGAAACAAGCTTGTTAGATCACATGTATTTAAGATTAAGAATATTCAAGATCACCAGCATTCAAGATCACCAGTATTCAATATCAATAACATTCAAGATCACCAGTATTCAAGGTCACCAGCATTCAAGATCACAAGTATTCAAAATCACAAGTATTCAAGATCATCAACATCCAAATTCACCAGCATTCAATATCACCAGCATTCAATATCATCAGTATTCAAGATCACCAGTATTCAAGATCACCAGCATTCAATATAACCAGCATTCACTATCATTAATATTCGTGATCACTAGCATTCAAAATCACCAGCATACAATTTTTCAGAGAAAAATGTAAAAAAGTGTTGATCTCTATATGAGCCGCGTCAGTCACGACAAACCCAACATAATGGGTTTGCGACCAGCATGGATCCAGACCAGCCTGCGCATCTGCGCAGTCTGATCAGGATCCATGCTGTTCGCTATCAGTTTCTCTACTTGTAATAGAATTGGTAAGTAAACAGCATGGACCCTGATCAGACTGCGCGGGTGCACAGGCTGGTCTGGATCCATGCTGGTCGCAAACCCATTATGTTGGTTTTGTCGTGACACGTTTCATATATGTATAGATGCACAAAAGTAATGTTTTTACAAAATAAAACCTTGGTGGGAGAGGGCGTTATTTTTCAATTTGTGATACTTTCTTGGGGTCAGATTATGGGTTTCTTTTTCATTTTTCAAAAGAAAAAATATATTTGCAGTTTAAAATAATAGTGAAATTAAGGTTGTTTTACAGCTTAAAAATGTATATATTCATGATCTCTATGTTTTTTGTTGTTCTTGTTTTTTGCACATATGTTCAATGTGATTATTGAAGATAAAGCAATAATATTAACAAAATTAATACAAAATGTATTTCACTTTCTATTTCATACTTGTTTTAATTAACCAACATTTTCTTTTTAAAATGTGCCTTTCTTTGTTTACTTTTGTTCATTATTTAAAAAAAAAACAATGGTTTTTTTACAACTTAAAAAAAGATGAAATAACTCATAAGTATATTTATTCTTTAGTCGATGAAGACATGTTTGTTTTTGTTGTTCCATATAACTGTTACAAAATTTTAACTTTAATTGTCATTATTTTTACAACAAGATGGTAAACTATTTTTGTATTTTTGTCTAGAATATAATAAAGTTTTAAAACTTATCTAAAGTTTTAGAGGGCACTGTCAAATATGCATCTAACACTTCAATATCATTATCGGTTTTATCATTGTTTGAATTATAACTCATATAAAAACAATGTGAAGGTCATTTTCATGAGACTTCTCATCTCTTTAAGTTGGTTCTGGGCTTTTTATCACAATAAGGGGAAGTGGAGTCAAGTAAATATATTCGTTATTGATCTTGCATGCTTAACTTGAACCTGGAATTTTCTAGTTTTACAAAGGGCTATAATTCAGCTACAGTTATTATTTTAGAACAGTCACCATATGATATGATCATTAAGTTATGTGTGAAGTTTAAAGTAATTGAATGTAAGAATCTTACCAGGTTTTTTCTAACTTCACAAAGGATTATCGTTCAGTCAAAATCATTATAAAAACGAGTTCAAAGCTGTCCACGCACTATTTTAAATTGACTTTATTTAGTAGGAATTAAAATATGATTTAGTAGGAATTAAAATATTCTTGGTTTTGTTACAAAGAACATTTGTGGGTTCTTAAATTCGTTGATTGTCTATTTTTTCAAAAGGTAAAATGTATACAATGCGATGTAAAATAATCTTACAGCAGATAAAATGAAATTAATTTTGTTGGATCTTAAATTCGTGGACGTATCTACAAGACACGAAAATTAGTGCCCCACCGATAATAATGATTTTGAATTATTCTAAATTAAAATTTTATACATACTGAACCCCCCTAAAATAACAATGGACTGTTAAAAGGTTTCCAACAGGACAGGTCCATAATAACAAATAAAGCAGAGTCAGGAACAAATTACTTTTGGATAAGGGTTATATAGATCTCCCTTGACAACCTCATAGAATGCTTTCATCATTCCATCAAAATCTTCCCTATCAGCTGCTCTAGATTCTGCCATTACACGTTTACGACTTGACAATTTATTCCATAATCCCGTAAACTGTTAATGTAAACATGGGTTGCGTTTCATGGAAAGTCCTAAGTCTAAAATATGTCTTAAGACCAAAACTGAGACAATTTTCTTTTCAAAGAAAATATCCTTACTTATGACTCCTATGTTAAGAATTCTCAATCATTTCTAAATATCTATGCTCAATTGCTTATAATCATTACAAATAGAAAATCGGAAAGCATGGCATTGCATTTTTTACCATTTCTAAGGAGAATTACTTAAATAAAAGCCTAAAATTTTTACTTAAGATAAAAATATTAATTGAAACGGTCTTAGTCCTATAGTTTGTCATAACTCTAGAACTTAAGATACACTTATGACTTTTTGTGAAACGCAGCCCAGCGTATTTTGTATGATCAGTTACATCACATCTTAAAGCGTTATCAAAGCATATCGACAATATATCGTTATGGAATGGCAAATATCTGCAATGCACAGACATATCAATAATTACTTGAAATTACTTGTCTATGATTCATTTTGATATCTGTTTCTATGATTTAGTAAAATACTTGTTCTGTTCATACAGTTATGATGTGTCTTGTTTTTAAGCCCATGATCCCCCCCCACACCCAAACCATTTTTTGACATCATTACATAGACATGTCCTATACTAAACAACAGCATAGTTTTAGACACGGATCACCTGATTCTGTTTATGTAAATTTTCATAATTTCTAGACATTAAATACATTTATTAAATAAAAAGTATCCATTTTTCCATATTTTAAATGTGTATCGAGTATTGATTGACAGTAAAATACCAACGATATGTCAAAGTCATTTCTATTGATTTAGTTTTAGATGCAAAAATATAAGAATTATTCAATGTAACTAAAGGAACAGGTATAACAATTTTAAGAATAAATAATGTGACATCTAAAATAAAACTTTTTACAATAATAAATTTCACAGTTCACACAACATTAAAATCGACTATAAGTAACTTCAAAAAATTATTAGTAATTTCACATAATACAAAATTTATGGAATCATAGAATCAAATTTCACAAATCATTAAGTTCACGCTGAAAAAAAATCAACAAATTATTCACATATGTGTGTTTGGTATGAAAATGAAAAAACTGAAAAGAAATTAATGAAAATATTTACCCTTCGCCTTTCATTAAATTTCTCAAGTAAATTGTAGGACGGCAAGAAACACAAGACGCCATGTGGAACTTTCTATGAAATAATCAACATAATTTTACATTACATTTTGCATTTTTGTTTTCTTTTGGATTTTTTATGTCTGACAAAGTATAAGTCAAATATGACAACTTTCCAGCTTTATTGTTGGAGGAAGCCCCCCCCCCAAGGTGCCACTCTGTGTATTATTCAGGCGCGAAGGAATATCTGAGTAGAATCACCGATGTTCCGTAAGCTTGCTGGATAGCTTCCTGAAATAAAAATAAATCCAAAGCCATTGTCGGGATTTGAACCCATAACAGTGAGGGGCAAGTCAATGACCTTATACACTCGGTCATGGATGCACCTTTGTCATCGTTTTAGGGCATTAAACCCATTTAAGTTAAAATGGTGAGTGTGCATGTAAAGAATAACTTCATCTAGCTCAAAGTTTATATGTATATTGTTTATATTTTACTTCACATGAGTAAACAGTTATTTAAAGGAATGGCTATAAATATCCTTCAGGATTTATCGGTTACATCCAAGTGGTGTAAGAAGTAGGACAGTCTTTATATTTAAGGCAGTTTATATATTTTATCCTAATTTATTGTCTGAATCGATTATTAGTTATAATGAAACTGTCGAAACAATCACAAATATATTGTTAATTTCAGCTCAAATTGACATCAAACAAAGCACGATGTTCTCTTTATCTTATTTGGTTGTTAAGACAAAAATGACACAAAAGTCATGATAGCATTTCATACTTCAATATCAACAATAAGGGCATTAATTCACCAACCCTGTGAAGATTTTAAAATACATGCATAGCAAATTTGTCTTTGAAACCTACTCAGCAAAAAGCAGTGGCAAAATACATTGTATTAAGTTATGAAACTAAACAAAACTGTCTTAAATATATAAAGTTGAACTGTCAATGTTAAGGTTAATTCATTTATCTTATTTATATATTTATTTATTTTTGGCAAAAGAACTGACAGTTCCATAGGCAAAAATGCAAATGTTTACCCTTAAATGCTGCTCAAAATTTTCCAAAGATTCTAAACTTCCTATTCGACTGCCCCTCGTCTAGCCAATGAACCTAATTTTATGTGCACAAAATATCCCAAATGGGCTGACAGTATCTATTTCAAAAACGAATAACACTGAAGTAAGCATTTAAAGTTTATTTCAAACTAAATTTCGCCAAAGTAGCAATATAATATAGAGAAGTGTTTATAGAGACATTAATCCGACTGGGTCCAAATATTTTTGAACATCATCGAACTAAAACCTTATGTAATTGAGACATAATTTGCTATAACAAAGTCATGCACTAAGTAAGTCTGGATTAAATTGCAGCAGCAGTTTTTGAAAGGTAGTCCGGATATGTTTTGTGATGGAGGACAGACAGGCGTCCTCAAATTTTGATATTTAATTGGCTACTCTTTTGTTCACTCTCGTGTTCGTATAGTCACGTAAGAGAAAAAGAAGTCACGTTAGAGCTAACTGTATAGCATCAAAGAAAATTTAATGTTACCTATTGTTTCCATAGTATTAACATTGTCGTAAAATACGCCCGTCACAAAAGCTTTTTACTGAGTTGTGGGCATTATAGATATGCATATAGGAGATATGCTCCGGGCAATATGTGGATATTTTATCATCTCTAGTGCCCTTGACCTTGCAGATATTAACCTGAATTACATGTGTCAAACTTGTAATCATGATAGTTATCATTTGAGTTACAACCCATCAATAAATGATGACTAAATGGTACACATCTTCTCTTTACATCTTAACCTTGACCTTTCTATGTGACCTTGACTTTGGTAGCAGGGACCTGTGCGCAATACTTAGCCTCACAATGTTGAACATTTGTGCTAAGTTAAATTAAAATCCTCTGATGAATGTAGATTTGCTCCGAACAAGCATTGTTCAATTAACTATAAAAGCAAAAGGGACCTTAATCTTTAACCTAAAGACCTTGTTCATGCATGTGTCACTGCTGCTCATAGTGGTGAACATTTCTATGAAGTTTTATTAGAACTTCTCCATGCGTGTAGGAGATATGTTCGGGAAAAAATCTGTATATTTTATCAATTTTTTTTACCTTGACATTGCAAATATTACCGCAATTACAAGTATCACAGCCGTAGTAATGACCATTTATGATACAATCCCTAAATAAATGATAGCTAGATTCTAAATGGGCCTTATACAAATCTTCCTATTTAACTTAAACTTCTACCTCTATGTGTGCAAGTTATATTGAAATTCCTCAATGCATGTACGAGTTTTGCTTCGGACAAGCGTTTTTCAATGAGCTCTAAGTGTTTCCTTCACTTCTAAACTAGAGACCTGGTGTATGCCCGCGTCACAGCTTCTCATAGTGGTACACATTTCTATGTACATGTAGTTTTATAAAATCCCTCCCTGTGTGTAGATGAAATGCTCCGGAAAATATTGGACGCCGCCCGGCAGATCGCCCGGGGCGTTCCTACATGATTCGTTTTGGAAACGGGCGTATAAAAAGAACAAACACTCTTATTTGAAAGCATCCTTTTTATCACCTCTTTCAAACAAAGAAATATACATTGCACATTACAACAAAACAAAGTATAGTTCTGGACACTGGCCACATTCCTCATAATATAACAATTACACAGAAAATACTGACACAAATACTCAGATTCCAAATATTTTTCATGTATGCACCTTCAAAAATATATGTTGGCCTTACAAACAAGGGTCGCTTCTCTTACTAAATGTACACTAGATTTGAGGTAATTGTTCTTTAATATTCCTTATGGCATAATGTATACACAAGTATAAATGATGATTTGATAGAAATATATCAATAATTCAAAATGTGATTAAGACATTGGATGAAAGAACAACATTAAAAAAAATAACATAAAAATATATTATACTTTTTACCAGAAGATAAATTAGTATAAATGCTCATTAAAACAACAATACACAGGAGAATGTTACACAGAATATATTTTAGCATTCACAACTTTTAAAGAAAAAACTTTTTTCCCCGTTTTTAACTAAAAACATTTCATTGAAAAAAAATCTGTATTTTTATGGGGGAAAAACTTTTAAAAATTTTCTATTTATCATGGGAAAATGTTTTTGTTTTAATTTTTACCAGGGACGTTTTTTAAAGTAACCTGTTAACTAACAATCTTCAACTTTTAAAAAAAATTTTTGTCAATTTTATTTAAAAATAAAACAAAAACCCGCAAGGTTTAAAAATACAAATTTCACCAAAATTTTTAAAAATGTTTTTAAAAACGTTTTTGGGTTTTAAAATTTTTTGGGTATTTTCTTTAACTTCACCAAAAAAGAATTGATTTTCTTTAAATTTTAAAATATTTTTTAACTGTTTCCCGAATTTTTTCTCTATTTTTAATCAAAAACAGGAAAAATTTTCTTTGTAAAAACTTATAAAACCCAAAAATAATTCACATACTGTAATTAAATATAATTATGTAATTAATTCATTTATTTACAAAGAACTTTTTAAAAAATTCAAAACTTTGCAAGTTTTTGCGCATTGAACACAGTGTCAGATCAAAAAATACATCTCACAACCAATTCAGGGGGGGGGTAACTTCAAGTTTTATAATATCATAATAGTAATAACATGCAATGAATAATTATCATAAATTTTCTTAATGACATGCTCCATATGTGATAAAATTTATATCAAACTTTGCTTGGGTTTTTACTTTGATTCTGTTATAGAGGATATTGACTTCCCTCCGTAAATTCTTTCAAGACTTGGTTAACCTCTTTGAAGTTTTTTGTAATGGATTTGCCCTGCTGTGAGTTTGGAACAGTCTATTTTAAAGTTTAAAGGGATTTCAAATGTATCAATATACCATTTTTAAAAAAATTAATTTGATTTACCAATAGTTTATTATTTTTTTTTTTTTTTTTGAATCCTGTTGTCAAGACTGCATAGATATAGAGGCTGGTCTAGCTCTATACTTGTGGGAAAGGCTAATAATTTTCCCTCTTGTGGTTTGTTAAAGGTTTAACATATTTCTTTCACGAAAAATAAGGATGTTTAGGGTGACTAGAACTTCGGGCAAGTTAAACGCTTAAAGGCAGATCAAAAGTCAGACTTCTCTTTTATCACAGTCCTTTTAAGTCTGAAAATGGTAGCACCAGTCTGTCATAATGACAAGATTATTTTGGAAGAAGTGAAATATCCACATCATAACTTAGCAGCTGATGACAGGATCCAAGTCTGAAATAAGATAAGTATTAATTAGAAATAAGTATTAATTAGAAATAATTATTTTCATTCCTTATGCTTTCATGAAATAGAAATGGACTGTGTTTATCTGTTATGGTAGGGTTTTTACATTACACACTGTAAAGGTCTAATGACGATACTCTATTTTTTACTACTGGTGGTGAAAGGCCTCGGTCGTCCCTCTGCACATTATTTCATGCACAAAAGGGCACACAAGTAGAACTATCAACATTCTGTAAGGTAGGGACCGTGTCTGTACTTATCAGTAGGACTTTGACTCTATGAAAAGCACTTTTAACTTATGTATTTACACCGGTGATAGAGGTCTGTTCTGTTTTGTTTAATTTGGTGTTTGTTTGGTTTTAAGTTGCACCATTACTTTAAGGGTCATGGTGACTTTCCAGCTTTACTGATGGAGGAAGTCCTCAGGACATCCCTCCACCCATTATTTCAGATATCAGCAGGCACATAAGTAGAACAACCACCGACACTCCATCGGCTATCTCAATAACTTCCAAACATTAGATGTCAATTCGTATCACACTTAAACTAAAAAGGTATAAAATTATAAAGAATCTTGCCAAAAAACAAGACTTTGTCCAGTAAGGATTTTGTTTTTGATATAAAATAAGACAAGTACCTGTCCAGCTGTATACAGTGAGGTAGAATCTGCCAGCAGAACTCTAGCTCCAATCACTGTATCATTCTTACATTGTCTACATTGCAAGTACTGTATACAACATCCTAATGTCTCGTCATATACACTGTTCAACAATAAACCTGCAAATTATAAAATGTATACAATCAATATGTTAGTAAAGACTAGCATTGGGGAATAAGAATATTTAATGTTGTTTCACCAGAACTGGTGATCACCAAAATGGTTTGTTTTGTAAATAGAAACTTAAGTTCCGTAAGCTAGCTGGATAGCTTCCTCACAAAGAATCTAAAGTCTGTAACTGTATTCGAACCCTTTGCCGCGAGTGGCAAGTGCTTTGATATCAATGACCTTAACCACTCGGCAACTAAGACCCCTACAGTTGTGTTCAATCTCCTCTATGTTCAATCTTCAACAATAAAGGTATTGGAAAAATCCTTTTCATTCCAAGAACAATTTAACATTCAAATGCAAAGTTACTTTTTTATAGTTAATTAGACAAGCAAGTACATGTTAATTACCTTTGTTATTTGTTTCAGATTCAACTGTTTCTAATTGGCAATCCTTGGTCTTCAAGTTGGGAAAGTATATCAACTCTGTGTTCTTCTTGAAAACACAAGACAGGAATTCTGGATGTTTTTTCTGCTTCTCATGCTGGCCTAGTGGTAACAACTGTTTACCACATTTTACACATGACAAACACTGGTTTTTGGCCTGAAAGATAGGAAATATGAAGCAAACAATTAACAGCAATAGAAACATTAATTTAGAAGTTTGTTTGGTTTTTTTATATATATAAAATTATAAACGTATTCTTCTTCTGCAGGTAGAGGTGGGAAAAGGAAAATATCTATTTAAGCACTATTCACTTCCTTGGGCCCTTTTCACCATTTTAAATTGCAGCAGACCCTAGACACTGTGCTTTAATTGTTTATTTAGGCACCGAAGAGAAAGAAGACCTTCAGGATGCTAGATGAATATGGACTTCTCCTTCACACGAAAAACTTCATCTGGCAAGATTCTTAGCATCAAATCAACCACTGCAAGTGACAATCTTAATGAATCCTTCCCTCTTCTACACACTACTTGACATGTATTGTATATGTGGTAAAGTTAGCAGATGGCAATATTTGCGAATTTTGCGAATTGACGAAAATGACTTACATTATATCAAACAACCTGTCATAAAATGCTACACTTTTTGCATGATACGTTAATATTTCCTCACGCAAAAATTCTTGAGTTTTTAATTTGCAAGCTTTTCGACATGCAGAAATATCCACTTATAAAGTTATTCATTAAGTAAAAGTAAAGAATTTACTATTATATCTTCGTGCATGAAGTATTTTACCTTATTTTCTTTTTCATCAATGTTTTCATTATCTTCATATGTGACACCTTTTCTTGACCGCTTTGACCACTCTTGAAACTTACTTGTTGATTTACGTTTTCTTCCACCACGTCTTCGTGTATTGAGAAACTCCTCGTCCGAATTCACATCATTACCTTTATAAAGACAAACACTTGTTAAACATATGTAATAATAAGAGAAGAACAATGCTGATGAAGAACATCAGGTTAGCAATTTATTTTTTTGGAAAATTTAAGATTTTGTGGAGATATTGGGAAAAATGCATGATTTAAAAGAAAACTTCTGTTAAAAAGTTGAAAAATCACTGCCCTGTAACATGACTTTGCACAACATATTGTTTACAGCTGTTCAAACTGAAAAAACATTCTTTGGAACTCAGTTGAGTTCCTTTAAGAATACTGTATATTGGTATTTTTGACTTTTTTATTATAAGTGCAATGTATATGTACAATAGTTTTGATTCTAGGTAGCTTTCATAACAAAATGTTAAACATTTACTAGATAATGACATTTAATGATGTAAGACTAATATATGATAAAAAACATGAATAAAATAATCACCTGAAGCCGATTCCCCATCTAATAATTCCTCCCCAACATTCTTCTTATCTTTTGCTTCTTGTAGAACATCATCTGACTTCTTTCTACCCTGTTGAACTTTATCTACCACTGACATATCTACCTTTCCTCTTGTTGTAGGCTTAGTCCTTCTTCCACCATTACTCTCTTCTTTAAAATCATCAGCATTATCTTTATCATTATTTACTTTATCAATATTACTATCTCCATCTGTTGATGTTCCCATACAATCCTCAATCTCAGATTTTTGTGTTTTTGTAGAAAGTGAATTCCTTTTCTTGAAAATTGGTTTCTTCTTTGTGCTATGTTCTTTATCTAATTCAGCAAGGTTATTTGTTTTGTCTACACACTCAGTAAGCTAGTCCATCTGTCTGGCCATCTTCAAAGAGTACAGGTGATGTACCATGTTGGCTGCACCTGTCTAGTGGTTGATGTAGTTTGAGGATTTTGTGAAAGTTTTTGACAGAGTTTGTTGGAGACTACCTGGTTCTATTTTTCACAGAGTCAACAGTTTCTGTTTTGATTTCCTAAAAACAGTAACAATATCTTAACAAAACTTTTACATGTTTTCCTTTTGATAAATCCTCTTACACACAGAATAAAAATATTATTAAACAGTCTACAAGGGTAACTCTGCTGTTAACAAGAGCACCACAAAAAGTGGGGCAATATGTACATCTGTGTTTTTAAATTTTATGCAAGTATAAATGTTTATTGACAGATAGGAATGGGGATATATAAAAGGAGCCCTGTCTCCACTACAACAATCTATACATCTATTTCTAGGCCTAACACTTTCATTAATTTTATTGGGTTTTAGGACATGTAGCGAACTTTTGTCTACAATAGGAGGAACACAAAAGCTGAGTAGAGCCATCAATCTTGCATTACTCAAAGAGTCATGGTTAGTTAATATTGTAGGAGACAAAAACAAAACCACAATCATGTTAATCTCAGTATTTTTCATAATCAGTCAATTATACTTGATAGAGATAAGTGTAAATAAATCATTGCAACAGATCTAAACATAAAATGAGAATGTGATCTTTGAACTGCAGCTTTTAATTTCAGTTTGTTTGATCTTAATATTTCTGGAATTCATTAATGTGATTAATTAAAAACCTGGTCAGTTTGTCTCTGAGGTGTAACAGCTGCCACAGGGACTTTAGCTGGGGTTTTTGGAAGCTGGCAAAATTTTAGGAACTTGTTCTGAGGTTCTGGATCTCCTGTAGAAGAATCAGGCACTACCACTTCCTGTTCTACCTTGACTGGTTTTTTGTCCTCCTCTGTTTTGACTGTATCTAGTGTTTTAACTAGACTGTCATCAGTTTTCTCTGGAAATAGCATCAGTACATCAACAAATGTCAACAAATACCTCATGTCAGTCCAATTAAATAAGATATTGAAGATATCATCATTTCTTATCACTTTTAAGTATAAGGTATTTTACAATCAGTGCTTGAATTTACACTTTTTGGCAATTGTTTCAGCTTTGAAAAATAGGTCACATACGCCCCTCAATAACATAACAAAACACAATGTGCACACATCCATAAATTTAAAGTCTAGTTTAGACATTAATTTATTCTTATTCCAACTCCACAATCAAATTTACTATCCAACATAAGTGGACAGAAAAGACAATCGTTTTTTTTATATTGCAATATTAGAACCTTTATAAAAGAGTAAAATTCATTTGCTACAATCATCTAATACCAGACAAAAAAGGTAAAAACAAATTTTCATAGGAGGGTGGAGAATACAGATCCAAATGCAAATTTGTCTGTAACAGATAAATCTTTGAAGAAAACAGTGGATTATTACCAAAACTTAACATAGGTATTGATGGTATATACATGCAGATAAATATGTCTAAAGTCACACCTACAGTCTTAAAGTACTCAAAATACAAACACAAAATAAGATACCTTTAGTGTACATATTACATAAAAAAAACAACAAATAACATGTTATTACCTGCTTCAATTTTCTTTTCTGTGTTAGGTTTAGATTTTCCTTTTTTGTTTGGTTCAATAAAGAATGCCCTCTCATTTGTTTCCCCTTTATTAACAACAACATAATAGGCCTGATTTCTTGGAGCTTGACTTGAACTAACAAATTTCTTCAGTTGTTCTTCTGCACTAAGTGTGCTTGACCCAAGAGTGAACACTATATCTGCTTTCTTTTCTTCTTTAGACACATTTTCTGATTTTATGCCATCTGTTGAATTTGTTTTGTCCAGCTGATTACCTCCCCTGAAATTAGATTTTAGACTGGTTCCCGGAATAGTGGCAGACTGTGGCAAGTTGGTTCCCTGCACTGGAAGTTGGGGCATTGTCAGTAAAACAGTTTGATGCTGACCGGTTCCAGGCATGTTCAATACCACTTGTTGACCTGCAGCTTGTGTTAAGGGTACAATTGGAGGAACCATTGATAGCATCTGGGCGGGCATCTGCTGATTGCCTAAATCACATAAAACAGCAAATAATAAGATTCATGTTTTTTTAAAATGTTCAGTAAAAATCTGAACATTCTAAAAATATCTTGTGTAAGGTTTCAGAAGCATTAACTACTAAATACGATTTGTCTGCAAAATTTCATTGTATCAAGAGAAACAGAAAAGCTTAAAAGAACTTTGATTTAAACTTTAAATGAACTCCACTCAGGTCCAAAACTCTAAAGACACAAAATTTAAATTTCTTACATAGATCAGCTGAGGCACATAAAACAGAAAGATATGCAAAAAATAATTTAGAAATATATCAATTGAAAAGCACATTTTTGTGCTATTCTTAGCCAGATTAGAGTCATTTTTCACAATTAGAATCAATACATTGAAGAAAAAAACAATAGAGTAAGTGAAAAACAATAGAGTAAGTGAAAAAAGTTATTGGTCAAGACCTACATCAAATGGAACATTAATTACGAAAAAAGAAATTTTAGTCCTGTCATGTCCCAAAAAATGAAGTTGAGTCCCTTTAAATTTTCAAAGATAAATTACTGCTATTTTTAATGGGAATCGAATAATGTAAACTAATTTTTGTCATTTTCAATAAATCAAGTTCATGATATAACAAGAGCTGTCGGTAGGACAGCATGCTCGACTATTCTAAGTGCTTGATAGTATGACCCTCTTATTATGACCCTTAGTGCATGTGTAAAGTTAAAAGTAAATATCTTTGAAGACCTTTAACCTTTAACCAAAATTTCTAAGTTTCAAAGGGGCAAATAATTCTGCAAATATTGCAGGCAGACTTATGCAATTTTGCAAACTGATGTACATTGTTACTATAAAAAAGTATTTTGAATTTCAATTGAATATCTCAAGCATTAATTGAGATATTTGACTTTACAAAAAAAACTTTAACCAAAACTTCTAAGTTCCAAAGAGGCATAATTCTGTCAATATTGTAGGCATAGTTATCCAACTTGTCAATCTGATGTACCTTGTTACAATAAATGAGTATTGTAAGTTTCAATTGAATATCTCAAGCAATAATTGAGATATTTGACTTTACAAAAAACTTTAACCAAAAGTTGTAAGTTAAAAAGGGGCATAATTCTGTCAATATTGTAGGCAGAGTTATCCAACTTGTCAATCTGATGTACCTTGTTACTATAAATAAGTATTGTAAGTTTCAATTGAATATCTCAAGCAATAATTGAGATATTTGACTTTACAAAAAACTTTAACCAAAAGTTGTAAGTTAAAAAGGGGCATAATTCTGTCAATATTGTAGGCAGAGTTATTCAACTTGTCAATCTGATGTACCTTGTTACTATAAATAAGTATTGTAAGTTTCAATTGAATATCTCAAGCAATAATTGAGATATTTGACTTTACAAAAAACTTTAACCAAAAGTTCTAAGTTAAAAAGGGGCATAATTCTGTCAATATTGTAGGCAGAGTTATCCAACTTGTCAATCTGATGTACCTTGTTACTATAAATAAGTATTGTAAGTTTCAATTGAATATCTCAAGCAATAATTGAGCTATTTGACTTTACAAAAAACTTTAACCAAAATTTCTAAGTTAAAAAAGGGGCATAATTCTGTCAATATTGTAGGCAGAGTTATACAACTTGTCAATCTGATGTACCTTGTTACTATAAATAAGTATTGTAAGTTTCAAATTGAATATCTCAAGTAATAATTGAGATATTTGACTTTACAAAAAACTTTAACCAACGCAGACGCGGACGCCGACGCCGGGGCGACTACAATAGCTCTCATATTCTTCGAATAGTCGAGCTAATAAACTCAATGATTTACTTCTGATCATTTACCTCCATGTTTGTTTGGTTCTATAAGAAATGTTTGTTCACTCGACGTCCCTTGTTTACAATAATGTAATATGGCTGATCTTTTGGTCCTGTCCCTGAATTAATCACATTCAGAATCTGCTGCTGTATATTAAGGGAGGTTACTCCTGTAAGCACCTGTTGCTGTATTGTAGGGGAAGTAACTCCAGGAAATACTGGAACAGCTGGGCTAGTTAATGATCTTCTCTTGCTTGAGGTTTCAGGAGTTCTAAATAGATTTTGCAAATCTGGAGACTGACTCAATGGTGGACTTCTGTAGTTGAAATAAACGAGTAATTCTAAAATAAGTTAACAAATAAAAAAATAACAACATAACTAAACCTTAACACTTATGTTATGTTCAAAAAATACTTTTCAAAGGTTGTATAAGCAAAAGTTCAAAAAATGTTTTCTGCACTTGTGACCTTGACCTAAGTGTCATCTTACTCCAATGAAAATTATAGTTAAAGGAATCTGTTAAAGAAATTTATCAACAAATAAGAATAATAAGAATTCAGTCACAGTTTCATGAGCAGAAGTGTAAAAATATAGTTTAAGCATGAGTGACCTTGACCTCTGTGACCCCACCAATTTGTGCTTTCATCAAAAATACTATTAAAAGGCATCCAAGTTAGTTAAGCCCTGGTATAACATATAGCCTATAAACAATTATTTTGACAGACATAGAATAAAAGATAATCTGTTTAAAGTGAATATGACTTTTACCATTTACCATCCACAGCTAATTATAAGTTTACACCAAGAAAAGCTAGAACAATTTAGTAAAACTTTCAGCCATTTATTAATTATCTGTACTATGAAATACCTAGATGCCCCCATACAGAGGCAGTGTGTATATTCAAGCTGTCTGGCCAGGCTCTATACAACTAAAAGCTCAATCTTATTATTATTATTATTATATAAGGAGCAATCTAAGATAGCTTACAGAAGATCTTAGATTCTATTCATGTATTAATCTGTAAGAAATATTGGATGGAGGAGCACAAAGATCTTCCATAGTAACTCAAACTACAAAAAGATAACAAAATACTTGCGTGAAATAAGGTGAAGCCTGTATTGTACTATTTAAGTATGAATTATCTAGTGAATGTCTCTTATAAACAGAATCTCTTCTGTCATCACATGGTGTACTGGGAATAAATGATGTGTCTGGACTGAAAATAATCAAGTAAATCATTTTAACATAGAGATATATTTAGACATACAATGTATGTACACCAATGACATGCATATAATTCGTCACATTAGTTCAGTAACAAGTTCTGTCCTTCTAAATTTAATAGGAGTTGACCAGTTATTTTACTAAGGTGATATCATTATCTCTTACAAAACGGAATATCTTAATTGGACTTGTCCATCTTTCAGCATGGACAAAACCATTCATCATATTTTAGAAAAAAATATCAAAATAAGTTTGTACTAAAAATCAAACAATGCATACAATCATGTTCAATTATTTTAAAATTCTGTTGTATACATGTACTTACCTCACTTTGGGCATTTCTTTGATCATTTTCTCAGTAAAGTTTGACATGGATGTGAGAAAGTCAGAGAACACATCAAATGTCTGTACCTTTGATCTTACCCATCTTGACAAACCTGTTAATACACATATAACATACAATGTAACTATATAATAATGATTAAAATTATTTTCTTTGAAAGGCTCATTATGCCTCAGAAATGCCTCTAAATTTTATTTCTAAAAACCTGATTATTTCTGTATTTCCAAAAACATACTCATCTGCTATAAATATGAACTTTCTTTTGCTTGCTATTCCTGTTGGCTGTTGGTATAATAATTTTTTTTTGTATGGAAGTTAAAATACTACTTTGTTTACATTTTTGCTACCTTTACAACACATAACTACATGTTCAGCGTTACTTAAAAACACAAATTTCTGAGGCATAATGTGCCTTTAAGTTCTTTAAATGCTTGACATAATCACATGAATTTTTTGTTTCTTTCTGGTCTTCTAAATAATGGAGTCAATAATAAGTGTAACATGGTCAATGATGGACAGGGAAAGCATTTGTATTTAGAATAAAGAATGCAAGAATTGGATTTTAAAATTGTCTGGACTGGACAACAATCCTTAAAGAAGAAAATTGTTTGAACTTCACAATATGCCAGATTACAGAGTATATGGAATAGGAAGTGTTTACTGTACTTACTCTTGCAATATTTTTCTGTTCTTTTAACAAATCTATCATCAACAATGATCAAGGCTCCCCAGTCTTTTCTGGAAGATAAACAGAGCATTCTTACATAACACAACCATAATTTTAATTTTCTGTGGAGAATCAAAGTATTTCTTTTATAACTAAGATATAGGTCAATGAGAAAAATAAAATGATCATTTATTATTTCTAAAATTGAATAAACTTCAAAAATATCCCAATATATATATACATGTATATATATATATATACCTACCAAATATTTTTAAACATTATAATTTTATAAAGTTTGTATGAACTTACCTGTGTCTTATACACCTTCCTAGAGCCTGGTTTAATGCCCTAAATGCCTGGATTTCATACCAGTCACCTCCACTTAGCAGTCCTCTATCAATCTTATGTTTGTCGTTGTATTCTCTCTTTAGTTTCACCTGGACATCTTTAAAGCTAGGATAAGGTATACCAACCTATAAACAAGAAACATGGCAATGCCATGAAACCAGGTTTTCAATTATCACCATTGTAGATAAATATGTTGTATTTGAAATACAAATACAAGCAACAAACAATGTAACTATGTGCAATGTAAAACATGAATAATGTAGGAGGAATTGCCACTGAAGAAGTGTTCACTATAATATTATGTATAAGGAAAAAAACAAAGGGCCATAATTAGGTCAAAAACTATCCAATCACAAAACCCCGACAATATTGTGCCAGGGTGCTTGATGACAAAGCTTCTGTGAAAGTTTGAAACAAAATCCGTTGAGAAATGTAGGACGAGTTCAGCACAGAAGAATTTGTTCACTATAATTATATTGATAATTCTGTATAATGAAAAAACAAGTTACAAAGTAGACATGAAATAATATATCATATCTTTTTTAAATTACCTCCAAAGATGATATGACCTTTGACTGCCAAATCAAGTTAAAATCATGTAAACAGGATTTTCAATGTTAATGTCACTGTGACCTTGACCTTGGAGCCAGCCATGCGGAACATGCGTTCTGCACGTCATCTTGATGTGGTAAACATTTGTCTGAAGTTTCATCAAAATTCTTCAAAAGGGTTGAAGAGTTACAGAGCGGACAGGATTTTCAATGTTAATGTCACTGTGACCTTGACCTTGGAGCCAGCCATGCGGAACATGCGTTCTGCACGTCATCTTGATGTGGTAAACATTTGTCTGAAGTTTCATCAAAATTCTTCAAAGGGTTGAAGAGTTACAGAGCGGACACAATTTCGTTTGACGCCCGCCCGCCCATCCGCCCATCCGCCCGCCATACCCCAATCTAATAACCAGGATTTTCAAAATTGAAAACCTGGTTAAAAAATAAACATATAGCAATATTAAAGCTAGGATAAGGTATACCAACCTATAAATAGATAATCATATATCAACATAAAAGCTTGGATAAGTTTACCAACCTATAAACAGATACGAGGTATGATCAAAAAGTTCTTGGCCTGATATACTTCTAGCCACTATACAGACATTTACACATGATATGCCGATACTGATATCTTATAGAAGATTACTGACAGAGTTACACCCGGTTTTACGCAGATTAAGTAACATAAAACACACTTTGATCAGTAAAGCGGTGTGTAATTTAGACTACAAAGAGGTATCATTAAGTACCTCTGTAAGAAAGGGATGTCCCCAAACAGTGATTTTTTCCCCTGAATTGTGAATGGGTCCAGTACCATAAAAAATGTGAAACAAGAGGGCCATGATGGCCCTGAAGTCGCTCACCTGTATATAGCGCCCCCCCCCCCCCCCCCCCAGCAGGGCCAATTCTAACCCAAGGCTTTAATTTGAACAAAATTGGTAGACACCATAAGAAGTTTCATGCTAAACATCTAAGCTCTAGCTCATTGGTTTCTTAAAAAAACATTTTTTAAGTTTTTACTATACGCATATAGTTAATAAATGACACCCCTGGGGCGGGGCCAGTATTGAAGTTTTTTTAAGTTTTTACTATATGCATATAGGGAAAAACAATGACCTCTGAGGCGGGGCCAATTTTGTCCCCGTGGATTTTATTTGAACAAACTTGGTAGACACTCATTAGAAGATGTTTCATGCTAAATATCCTAGCTCTAGCTCTTTGGGTTCTTTAAAAGAAGATTTTTTAAGTTTTAACTATAATTATGCATATAGGGAAAATCAATGATCCCTTGGGCTGGGCCAATTTTGTCCCTGGGGATTTTATTTGAACAAACTTGGTAGACACTCATTAGAAGATGTTTCATGCTAAAATCCTAGCTCTAGCTCTTTGGGTTTTTTTAAAAGAAAGATTTTTTAAGTTTTTACTATATGCATATAGGGAAAATCAATGACCCCCTGGGGCGGGGCAATTTTGACCCCAGGGCTTTTATTTGAACAAACTTGGTAGACACTCACTAGAAGATGTTTCATGCCAAATATCTAAGCTCTAGCTCTTAGGGTTTTTTAAAAGAAGATATTTAAAGTTTTTGATTTGCCATGGCAACCAGACTTCTGCATGGAATTAAATTCTTTGAACAATTTTTTTTAAAGGTGACCACCAAAGGAACATTCCTGTGAAGTTTGGATGAAATTGGCTTAGTGGTTTTATGAGGAGATGTAATTTAAAGTAAAAAGTTTACGGACGGACGGATGGGAAAACGGATTTTTTACTTAAGATTGTGAATATCTTATTAAGCAGTAAGAACATATAATTTGTGACTGACTTACACATACTTAATGTCATAAGCTTTACTGTTACACAAGACATTTTTGAATGACGTTTACAGAAAAAAAAAGATGTTTACAGAAATAACCAGACGCTTGTTTCGGTATTGATTTGTCCCTAGAAGTTTTCGTATGTAAACAATTACAACAATTTAAAGGGTGAATGCAACGGAAATCATGGTCGGCTAAACGCATTTTAAGATAAACAAAGCACAACTGGCAAAATTTTAGCATCAAATTATGCGAAAAGAGGAAATAATACATTATTTTTAAAGGCTTAATTAATCGATTGTGAAGGTCCTTTTGTGATTGTGAATGGGTTCCTTATTCGATACCACTTATATAGGAGAAAAAATCGCTGACCAAAGGAAAAACATGAAGATTCATGGATACACTTGGGAAGGAGTCCCCTTCCTATAGCACTGTGAAACTAGAAATGTGTCATCATGCCACGGATGCCCCCGCATGCAGCCAAAATTTCAGATGTTATAATATTTAGTTCCAAATTTGTTTGCACAAATTATTGTTTTCATTTTAAGTTCAAAGCCCTTAAAACTTTTCAATGTTAACACAAACCATTTTCATACAATGTTCAAGACACTGAATAATTATTTCAGTCTAAACCTTTTGAAAACAGCATATTTCATATTTGTAGCCAAAATAATGGCTACTACATTTCCATAAAAGTATGAGTGCTGAAACTGAAAGTTCAAAATTTGTCCAATATTCAAGAAGATAAGTTTGTCCAAAATCATTGAACCACGACCAAATTCAAACTTAAACTGCTTATTCCTAAGATATATCTATATTATTTTAAGTGAAAAGGACATAACTCTGCCAAAAAATCATCGAACCATGACCAAATTCCAACTTGACCTGCACAGTCCTTTGACATACCCATATGTCAAATTTGAGTTGAATATGTAACGCTGTTGGGTAGATAATGAACAGAAACTGTAAATTTCATATTATTTTCAAAGTGAAAGGGGCATAACTCTGCCAAAAATCATTGAACCATGACCAAATTCGAACTTTGCCTGGGCATTCCAAAAACATATCCATATGTCAAATTTGAGTTGAATGTGTTGTACTGTTGGGGAGATAATAAACAGAAACTGAAAATTTCATATTATTTTCAAAGTAAAAGGAGCATAACTCTGCCAAAAATCATTGAACCATGACCAAATTCGAACTTGGCCTGGGCATTCCAAAAACATATCCATATGTCAAATTTGAGTTGAATGTGTTGTACTGTTGGGGAGATAATAAACAGAAACTGAAAATTTCATATTATTTTCAAAGTAAAAGGAGCATAACTCTGCCAAAAATCATCGAACCATGACCAAATTCGAACTTGACCTGTATTTTCTCATGACATATCCATATGTTGAATGTGTTGTACCGTTGGGGAGATAATGAACGGAAACTGAAAATTTCATATTATTTTCAAAGTAAAAGGGGCATAACTCTGCCAAAAATCATTGAACCATTACCAAATTCGAACTTGATCTGTATTTTCTCATGACATATCCATATGTCAAAAATGAGTTGAATATGTGCAACTGTTACTAAGATAATGAATGGAAACTGATGATGACGGAATGACAGAATGACGGAATGACGGATGGACAGAATGACGGAACAGGGTAACACTATATGCCCCGGCCATTACATGGTGGGGGCATAAAAATGGGCTGCTGAATTTAAGTGGGGCAGGGGGATAATTGAAGATGATACTTACTGTAATGACAGCTCTGGCATTGTCATCAGCAAAATCCATCCCCTCGCTAACTTTACCGCGGCATACAGCAAAGAATAGAGCGCCATCTATCTCCGAGTCATCATCATTACACTCAGCTATAATGTGTATCAAAAATATATTATAATATCTTCACTACTCTTGTTTTACAATACTTGACAGTATGTTAGACATTGTATTATTTTTGTGGCTATGAAAAAAGGTCTTATTCACCAATATAGTATTTGAGCAGTATGGACTACTGAGTAAAATTCAATTTTCCTTCAGATACAAAGCAGTCACAAAATTGCTGACAGACAGACAGAAAGACAAACATTCTTTCCGAGTTTACACTATGGTTTCTTCTCTGAACACTAAATGCCCCATAGGCAACCATTTTCAAACCCATAAACATTTTTTCCCTCACAAATTTAAATACAGTCTGTAAGGAACAAATATGGACATTCATCCTTGATGATCCTTGAATTAATCTTGATCTTTGTTGTTTTGCTTTTTTGTCTTGATATGAAATTTATGTATGCATAAGTCAATTTTTTAATGTTATAATCATAAATAAATGCACAACTATTGATGATACTGATCACCCCTGTGTAGTTTCACTTATATCTCCAACAGCTTTTATTGAGATGAAGCGCAGACAATACTTTTTATTTATACCTCTGGTGGCCATTTTGTGCAGGGGAGCGATATGAAAAACTAGGGATGATACTGATAACTCATTCGAAATTTCAGACGTTTTGGAGATGAAGCGCGGACAATATTTTTTATTTATAGCTTTGGCTGCCATTTAATGCAGCTGAGCAGAATGTGCCAGCGATATGCACAACTAGGGATGCTAGTGTTCATTCCTGTGAAGTTTTACTGATTTCCCAGACCCCCAGTGGTTTTGAAGATGAAGTGCGGACAAGATGACCAGACGTACGGACACAGACAGACAAAGCTGCCACTATATGCTTAGCGTTCATGGAGCATAATAAATCAAACTGAATTTCATGAGAGTCTGGACAAACAATCTTGTGAAGTTTCGTTGAAATCCACACCAGCTGTTTTGGTGATGAAGCGCGGACAAGCTTACTTTACTCGAAAATTGACCATTAAGTGGCCATAACTGTTCCAAAAAGAATCAAACTGAAAATCAAGAGAGTATGTACAACTAGGCATGGTAACGAACAATCCTGTGAGGTTTCACTAAAATCCCCCAAGAGGTTTTGATGATGAAGCGCGGACAAGCTTATTTTACTCGAAAATTGATAATTAAGGGGCCATAACTGTGCAAAAAGATTCAAGCAATAAATCAAGGGAGTATGCACAACTACGCTTGGTGACAAACAATCTTGTGAAGTTTCATTGCAATCCCCACCAGAAGTTTAGGTGATGAAGCGCGGACAAGCTTACTTTACTCGAAAATTGACCATTAAGTGACCATAACTATTCCAAAAAGAATCAAACTGAAAATCAAGAGAGTATTTACAACTAGGCATGGTAACAAACAATCCTGTGAGGTTTCACTAAAATTCCCCAAGAGGTTTTGATGATGAAGCGCGGACAAGCTTATTTTACTCGAAAATTGATAATTAAGGGGCCATAACTGTGCAAAAAGATTCAAGCAATAAATCAAGGGAGTTAGTCTAGTCAAATTAGCCCGAAAATCAAGCTAACCTAGAACTAATTGCAAAAGTTTTTGTTTTGGTATTTTATGATGGTACCATATCTGCTTGATATTAGGAAAAAAGTTGCACTCTTTTGCTGAAGGGGAAATGTGATAATTCCAGCTTTCAAGTTGACACCCTTAAATTTCAGTTATAAAATCGGCGTAATTTGTTAATTTCCGATGATACTAAAAAAACCACTTCTATATATAAGTTAAACATATTTATTACATGCAAACTTCATACAAACAAATTTTTGTCCATGCTGATACAAAAATTTATGGATTTAAAATTAAAAAAAAAAAATTGGTCGGCAATTCTATGACAAACTGGTGTCAAATTACCTCACCCACTTTATGTTAAAATTTTTAACCAGTCAAATTCCGATATATAAGCAGCAAATCATCCATTCCATGTATATTTACAGTAAAAACAATACATAATAACATATTTATGCATGAAGAAGTACTTTGTAAATTATGTCAACTGTATTCATATGAATTAAAATGGACATACATGTGTATTGTAAATTTTGTTTTAGATAAATGTTGAATAATTCAGGTACACTTTTGTTTAGCTAACATTCGGAACATCCAACGCATTTTGAATAATTTGTTTGTTTCAAGCAAAAAAAAAGAACAACAAGTAAGTATAATTAAGAGCGAGTAACAATTACCAAAACTACAGATGAAAATACTATGCCCGGTGTATGGAGAAATTGTAGTATATACATTTAAGTGTCACTTGTTGAAATTTGACATTACACACGGAATAAAACTATATTACAAATGTACAAATGTACCGAAGAGCTACCTAATTTGGCAAGCAACAATGTAGTGATAATAAATATAAAGAACACGAATATACAGGCTGTTTCATTCACAAGAACTACATTTTTGTCACATCGATATGTACACTTAAATCACTTAAAGTATATGGTAGGGTTATTGTCATGCTTGTACTAACACATAACAGTCTACAACATATAAGACCACTTCTATAAATTTGAAATTATCGTTCTGTATGTTAGACAGTATAGTAATACATTTTTATTTACAATAGGTGAACTTTGACATTGACAATTAGAGAAAAAAACAGTCTGTCGCAACACAAGCAAATATAAGAAAGCATTGATAAGTATGTATTCAATATACAATCTAACTCTAAATGCACAATACTATTGTACATTTGGAGTTAGATTGTTTCAACCATTTTACTACATTTATGTTATAGCGCATAGTTTGGTGCTAGTACAAGTTTATTGTTCTGTGATAGACACCAATGTAAAATATTGTGCATAAATTTTAGTATAATTTGACACTGGATAAAAGAGTATAACTACAATACTAAAAAATACTTCATATGGCAAGCAAACAGAGTATTATTATAATTCTTTTGTTTTTATTACAAGCTACATTGTATTTACTTCACGAGGAATATGAGACTGTTCAATATATAGAACATATTTGTCTGCAAAGTTTTATATGATTAACTTAAAGTGAAACCTCTATTGCTTATGTAAAAACAAGATGCCAGATGCATGTACATTGCCAATAATAACACAAAATATGAATACATTTCAATACAAAACAGGTAAAAATTGACAACTAAATTCTAAGAGCATTGTGTCGATACAAGATCTAGTCCTCCATGTCTGCAAAATCAATATCTGAAATGGACCGACAGTTTGAACAGCTAATACAATGACATTCTCCACAACCAACCGAACATTCGAGGTCATGTTTGCGACAGGTACATGTCTAAGATTGGCTTTTTTGCAATTGCATCTGATATTTAAAAGAAAATCTGGAGCAGCGGGTTGTGTAGATTTTGTGGGTACAAGAGTCCTTCGAGAAGTTCCTATCCCCATTCAGTTGGATCTAATTTATCATTTCCAATCCATGTTTGTGTTTGAAAATATGACGGTATAGAGTGTTGCGCCGCAGCATCAGACGTAGGCGGAATGCTTTGAACTTGAATAACAGATGAACTTGACATGGTTTTACTTACAAATTTGTGAAATCTCAGTCTGTTCAAATTTATCTCCCTAGCTCCATCATATAATATCCTCATGGATTTTTCACCACCTGTATAATTTCTTCTTTGTTGAAGAATGAAATATTGCAGCATTTTGCCGGAACACTTCATTTTTACACATTATTTTTAAGAACTGTCACAATCTAGAGAAAGCGTGCAGGAATGGTAGGAGATAACAAATCTCTATTCCAATCACATTTTGGTGTCTTTTGAATATATATGCCAAACTATTTGGGTTTTCATTGTCTGATCTGTAATATACATTCTTCGAATCTGACGAAAATCCAAAACTGACAACAGTCTGTTTAAAACAACATTTCCCCACAGATTGTTTCTCTCAGAACATTTAAGTTGTATTGTTTCCTGCATCCTCGGAAACCCATGTTTTTTACCGTATACATGTATCGGTAATAATATTAAATGTAGTAGATACGAAATGTGTACCGTGGGTTCCGACGATGTGTTTCCTGAAAATCAAAACTTCTACCAGGATGAACATCTACGTTTCCAAGATGCAACTTTAGCAGGCTTACCACAGAACGAGCAATTACACTTAAAAGCAAAGTTAGCATTTGATCTTAAAGGTCTTTTAACTTGGTTACACTTAACATTGGAACTATTTGAAATGTTTCTATTGTGAATAAAATCCCTTCTACAGTCTTGGTGCACAATTTGGCCTGTAATTGTTCGTATACTTGTATACTTGAATTCCTCAGATCGCTAGCATGGTTAACACTGTGGCTTCCCTTCTCTCTGAGAGTGACAATTGGGACCCATTCTGGATATCCTGCGCACAAAATACGCACGTTGTAGAATCTGAAAGCATATTTTAAATCTACAGATCTGTATATAAAATTATTTTGTATATGCATTATTTCACAGTAACCATAGTATTATGTAGTGTAAAATATGAATATACATGTATATAACTTATGAAATATGTTATTTTATATATGTTTGTGTATTGATTTTCTTACTATTCAGACCAGTATCGACACATGGGAACATGATGAATGTATAAACCATCTGACATTGGTAAAAACAAAATATACCTGTTGCCATGTTGATATTTACTTGTAGATCCCGAAATCAGAAATGCACAACGGGTTTCTGAAAAAAAAATCAGTATAGAAATATTCAGTATAAAATGTGCATTTATTTCAGCCTACCTTAAATAGCCTATGTTATTTCCCTGCATTTAACATACATTAAACCTTTGTCCGAAAACTTAATGGCAAGCATGTGTACATTTACAGAGAAATTGTCATGAGTTTTTATTAATTTAATATACAGTAGTCAGTATAAACATACCGAAATGCAACGCCCTTCATATCGTTGTTTGTTCCATCAGCATGGTTTGGTAATGTGGCTTGTATCATCTATAGAAATAAAAGACATATTTTGTGAGAAATTATGTATGAATTTAGCATATATTTATCTTAGCATATTAACTTTGTATTTAAAGGAAACAAGTATATTTTGCATGAACCGATACTCAAATGACATAATCGTTCATTTCATTTTTCCACTTTGATGAATAAAGCGTGACGTCATTTGGCCAATGTTCGGCATTACTTTCCATAGGTGTTAAATGTAGGCAATAACAAAAAATATCGTACTATGTTATACTTTGCATTTTAAAAATATTAAATCAGTAAGTTATACAATCACAACAGACCGAGGAAGGTGAACATATATGGAATGTATTGTATGTTCCGGGCAATCATGTACAGTAAAAACCCGCTTTACGACCACCCCGTTTTCGAGACCAACCCGCTAATACGAACGATTTTTCAAAGACCCGATTTTTTTATTCTTTATTTTAATGGTCGCTAACCCCGATTTTGAGACCACCCCGTTATTCCGTAATAGGACCAGTAAATTTAGTCCCATTTCGTAAATTCTGTACATTTGGAAACCCATAAATACGACCGCGGGCACTTTCTCACCTTGATATTGACATGCATGTATATTGCTGAAATCTTTTTGACACGTAGTGTAAACAACAGTTGTCCTAGTTTTACGACATTTAACGACATCCAATTTACGGCAGAGGTCAAGGTTACTTTGTATCAAACCCGGAAATGATCAATAATATTGTCGATAATTTCTTAATTTTTCACACCTTTAATGTCATAACTGGAGGATTAAAACAACAAAATATTGAACAGAAAACTTTCAATAAGTTTTTTAGAGGTGTTGCTGCTATCATTATCTCTTTCGTTCCATAATTTTAAACAAACATAAACATGATACGATTAGGTTTTTGAAGTTTTTATCGGCGATGAAAACTGTGAAAATAATTAAAGGTTAATTGGTCGATGTGCTTTGCAGTAAAATGGTGATTTAATTGAGTAAGTCATGTCATTTTTTTAACAAGAATGTAAAAATATGTTTGTGTTTAAAGACATTCTTAATACATTTTGTACCTCTAAAGAAGTTTAAAAATTTATATGTTAAAAAGTAAAAGAAAACAAGATATGTTTGTAAAACATGTATGCCCCCTATCAGGAGCCAACTAGTCATGTGATAAGGTTATTATGCATGACTTCTGACCCAGTGATCAAACAATTAATAAGGGTTATCAAGTATCTACTGGTCATGACCTTAACCTTTGACCCCTTGACCCAAAACTCAATAGGGGTCATCTGCTGGTCACGACCAATCATCATACAAAGTTTGAAGTTCCTAGGCCTAAGCATTTTTAGTTAATTGATCGGAAACCGTTTTAACATACAAGGTCAATGTGACCTTGACCTTTGACCCCTTGACCCGAAATCAATAGGTCATCTGCTGGTCATGACCAATCACCATACCACGTTTGAAGTTCCTAGGCCAAAGGGTTCTTAAGTTATTGATTTGAAAGCATTTTTACCTACAAGGTCAATGTGACCTTGCCCTTTGACCCCTTAACCCCAATATCAATAGGGGTTATCTACTGGTCATGACCAATCATCATACCAAGTTTGAAGTTCCTAGGCCTAAGGGTTCTTTAGTTATTGATCGGAAACCGTTTTTACCTAAGAGGTCAATGTGACCTTGACCTTTGACCCCTTGACCCCAAAATCAATAGGGGTCATCTACTGATCATGACCAATCACCATATCAAGTTTGAAGTCCCTAGGCCTAAGGGTTCTTTCGTTATTGATCGGAAACTGTTTTTACCTACAAAGTCAATATGACCTTGACCTTTGACCCCTTAACCCCAAAATCAATAGGGGTCATCTGCTGGTCATGACCAATCACCATACCAAGTTTGAAGTTCCTAGGCCTTAAGGTTCTTTAGTTATTGATCGGAAACTGTTTTTACCTACAAGGTAAATGTGACCTTGACCTTTGACCCCTTAACCCCAAAATCAATAGGGGTCATCTGCTGGTCATGACCAATCACCATACCAAGTTTGAAGTTCCTAGGCCTAAGGGTTCTTTTGTTATTGATCATAAACCGTTTTTACCAAAGAGGTCAATGTGACCTTGACCTTTGACCCCTTGACCCTAAAATCAATAGGGGTCATCTACTGATCATGACCAATCACCATACCAAGTTTGAAGTTCCTAGGCCTTAAAGTTCTTTAGTTATTGATCGGAAACCGTTATTGCTTACAAGGTCAATGTGACCTTGACCTTTGACCCCTTGACCCCAAATCAATAGGGGTCATCTACTGATCATGACCAATCACCATACCAAGTTTGAAGTTCCTAGGCCTTAAAGTTCTTTAGTTATTGATCGGAAACCGTTTTTTGCTTACAAGGTCAATGTGACTTGACCTTTGACCCCTTGACCCAAAAATCAATAGGGATCATCTACTGATCATGACCAATCACCATATCAAGTTTGAAGTTCCTAGGCCTTAAGGTTCTTTAGTTATTGATCGGAAACCGTTTTTGCTTACAAGGTCAATGTGACCTTGACCTTTGACCCTTGATCCCAAAATCAATAGGGTCATCTACTGGTCATGACCAATCACCATACCAAGTTTGAAGTTCCTAGGCCTTAAGGTTCTTTAGTTATTGATCGGAAACCGTTTTTGCTTACAAGGTCAATGTGACCTTGACCTTTGACCCCTTGACCCCAAAATCAATAGGGGTCATCTACTGGTCATGACCAAACACCATACCAAGTTTGAAGTTCCTAGGCCTAAGGGTTCTTTAGTTATCACTCGGAAACCATTTGGTCTACGGACCGACGGACCGACGGACCGACAAGTGCAAAGCAATATACCCCCTTTTCTTCGAAATGGGGGCATAATAAATGAAAATAAAAAAATAATAGTGTATGTTTAATATCTTCTCATTTGAAAAAGATTAGCCCAGAATTAAACATGTGTTCAGTACATGGTATCCCTTAATATATTGCCTGGTTTTCTGTTTGACCAAACTCATTAATGAGACCACCCCGCTATTAAGACCAGATTTGTAAAGTCCCTTCATTGGTCTCATTAGCGGGTTTTTACTGTAGTATGAAAGCTCGGGAGCGATTTTGCAAATTTCCTATGAAGATATACTGGTGTGGTCCATTTCACATGATAGCATATTTAAAAAAAGGACAAGTTAAAACAAACATTGTTCATATATTATAGATAGAAATTGTGCATAGATAATACTTAAAGTATGACTCACCTTGATACAAGAGACAGCTGAACATAAAATAATCATCAAATGACCTTTGGTGTGTAAATCATGGATGTCGTATCTGAAATTAAGTATTGATTTTATTTATGTACATTTACATGTTTAATAATGCAAAATATATATCTAAATATAAATTTACATGTAAATCTGAACATTGTTTTATATACTGGTTTGGGACCACCAAAACCAGACAACCACCAAACCCTGACGGCCCCGAAAATGCTTTATTTAGTATTTTCTTTGTTCAGTGGTTGTCAGTCACTTTTTCATCAACAATAAATGCATGTTTCTTCTAAAATTAAGTAAATAAATTTATTTCAACCTACGTAAATGGTAATATTTTTATTGTCTATTTCTAGAATGTTGACGTTGAAATTTGGGGGTCAAGAAAGCATTGCCTGACCTCATATACCAGCTATAATCATTTGCAGAGTAAACAATAGAATATCCAAAACTTCAGCATTTGTTGCTGAAATATTGTATATCATGATAAAAATCTAAAATCAAAACACCTCAAGCTTTTATCTTAATTAAATCACGTGATGTACATATCTGTCCAGACACATAATACTGTAGTGTAGACAATTTAGGTGATTTTGATACCCTCCTTGTGGAGCCTCAGATATAAGTGTCAATACAATCAGAAATAAACAAACTAGTTTGTTAGTTAGGAGAAGAACCTAGCTGAACTGTGTCAAATTTTAAGGTCTCTAGGTTAGAAATTATGAAATTTGTACGGAAAATTGTTCAAAAAGTGTTCGTTTGATGGTCCCCGACCAGTACAGTAAAATACCATGTTATAATAAAATAATGCATATTCACGACGTATATTATGTCCCGTTTTGTCTTCCGTAGATTAAAAAATCGTGAAATTTGTTCATTTCAAAGTAACAATATAATGTCGAGAATACAAAGTTTTCATGTTAAATATGTCTTATTAACATCGTTTTCTTATAAATATATATATATCGTTCATTTTATGAATATAATAAAATCAAATACTAACATTTACTGGTGATATTGGTTTGCTGTTTATTTCCAAAAATATTTAACATAAAATCGTAGTTATATTTAACTATGGCACTTATTGTGACAGTAAAAAGGCATAAATGATAAAAGTAAATGTAAAATACACGAAACAAACTTACCTTTGCCATCCAAACGCTATTGTTGATGAAAAATGATATTTATTTTTCGAAGGAAGTTTCACGAAATCATATGACAAGTTTTCAATGACGCGCGTGCCTACGTAAAATTGTTACGTCATAGGAAAAAACTGCGTGTATGGTGTACAGTTCGGGTCTTAAAATATAAAGTTAAAATTCGTGAACTTTGAACGCTTGTAAAAAAAGTTGTGCACAGAGTTATACGTGCAACTTTTTTTCTGACATATACATATACCAGACCTATTCAATGAACAAAGATTCAAAACTTTTGCAATTAGTTCTGGGTCATATTTTATTTTTACTAGACTAAGTATGCACAACTACGCTTGGTGACAAACAATCTTGTGAAGTTTCGGTGAAATCCCCACCAGCTGTTTTGGTGATGAAGCGCGGACAAGCTTACTTTACTCGAAAATTGACCATTAAGTGACCATAACTGTTCCAAAAAGAATCAAGCGGAAAATCAAAAGAGTATGTACAACTAGGCATGGTAACAAACAATCCTGTGATTAAACTTCACTGAAAATCCCCATCGGTTTTGGTGATGAAGTGCGGACAAGATTATCAGACGGAAGGCCGGACAGTGCGATTACTATAAGGCATCCTGGGGGGGGGGGGGGGGGGGGGTCATAAAATATTTTGGTCGGTAAAAGTTTCAACAATTTTTCTAAGATTTGGTTCAACATGAAGAATGGATGTATTTTTGTTGATCTTGTAGCCCATACCCAAGGATATATGAAAAAGGGGTGTTTCACGATCAGGAACTGAATGGGGAATCTGTTTAATAAACATCAAGTCTATCTTGATAAATCTCACTACGCATACCAATGGAATGTAGTTAATGAAACAATAAATGTTTAAACAGACAAAGTTGCTAATAGGTTGCTCCTTTTCAGCTGTTAAAATCGTTTACCTGATTCTTTTATGCTTCTAACTTATTGGATAACAGCCAAAACAGCCAAACACAAAAAAAATTAAGATAAACGGTCTTTTTAAATGTCATTTAAAACTGTCCCATTTATACTATACAAACATGGTGTGATATTTCCACTTTATAGAAATGGTTTTATAAACAAACCAAGAGCTACATAAATAATGTTATAAACCAGCTATATCACTGGGTTTATCTATTGTATTTCTTACAAGCAGGCATTTCTATTCATTTGTTTAAATAATCAATTGATAAAACCTGAATACCAAATAAAAAAGGTTGAAAAGATAGAAGCCTTTAACTACTGCTTTAAAAGTAATGTATTGAATTTCTATTGGGGGTGAAACATGATATATAATATTTCATAAATCGATCTTTACAAGTTTTAAAATACAAACCATGGATAGGCAATACAAAACATTGAAGATACGGGAATTGACTTGTCAGATCAGGAACTTATGAAGATATTTTTTTCAATATCCTTATGAGAAGTATAAATCACTGGTGAGTAAATTTACTCAATATCTATGTTTAAAACTTAAATAAAGTTTAAATTGTACTTATAATATATTATTCTAAAATGATTTAACATGAATAACCTTGAGAGACATTTTCTGTGCCCCACCCACAACTCAAACTGGATAATATTTTATTTTGTTGGGTTTGGTGTGTCAACAGCGATGTGTCTACCCTTTAAATGTCATAGAAGCCCTTAAAATGGTGCAATTTTACCACAGCTGAAACAATCAGCTTTAGCTACTGGGCTAAAACTAACCTTTTTAAATCTTGATACCCCCAATATTGATAATGGACAACTCCCAAAATGGAAGATAGACAAGTCCATTTGAGAAATTCAGCAGGTTACCGGTATGGTATATTGGTTTATTTATAAGGAATTGGTATCCTCAGCTTAAAAAGCTTTTCACAAAGTAAAAGTACAATGATGACAATTTGAAACAAAATCTGTTAGAAAAGTCATTTTGTTCAATTTAAAAAACACACACACACATCTTCATGTCCACAAAATGAAATGAATTTACAGCAAGAATTAGACATTTCAGGTTTCTTTATTCGTTAAGAACATAAAGCCACTGTCGAACACTTCTAGAATCTACTATTTTCTATTCTAGGTTACATTATGGCTGTGCCTGGTAAAAAGGCATCTCAGAAACTGTCATCTTCACTATCTCAAGGTGGTGCTGAAGATTTTGACATATTCTGTGAAATATGTGATCAAGATGACATCAGACTACCTGCCTTTGGTTACTGTGTCGATTGTGAGGAACATTTATGTCAAACTTGCTTTAATACTCACAGACGACCAAGACCACTACGCCATCACCAACTTCTAGATAAAGATCACATGCCACATAAACAAAACCTCAGTAAGTCAATTAAATCTACTTCAGGTAAAAAAAATGGTGATTTATCCAAGCCTTGTACCAAACATACCAAAGAAGTGATCAAGTTCTACTGTCATGACCATAATACACTTATATGTAGTGTTTGTGTGACCCTTGAACATACACGAACATCCTGCCATGTGGACTACATACCTGATATATCAGGAAAGACTTTAAACAGCATGGAATTCAAAGAAACTCTAAAAGATATTGACAAACTGACAGACAAATGCTGCCAGATTAAAAAAGATCTGAAACAAAGAATTGCTAAATCAACGATTTCTCTGAAAGACGCTATAGTAGAAATGGACAACTTTAGAAAAGAGATAAACAAACGATTAGATGAACTAGAAAAAGAAGTAAAGGATATTGCAACAACAATTCAACATGACAACAACAACAAATTGGAAACACTAGAAACAACATGTGATGACATCAACAAATCACTCCAAGCATCAGCTGATACTCTAAAACATCTCAACACCAACAAGAAAACTGACCAATTATTTACTGAAATGAAAATAGCTCAGCAACTGATATTACACAATGAAAATATAACAAAACAACTACCAACAACTAATGATGTTGATGAATACAATTTTGAATCAAATCATGCAATCAAAAAACTCCTTCAGAATGAGAAATCATTGGGGACATTGAGAAAAAAGGAGCTGAGGCAACCAGCTGAACCAATAAATAAGGCTCCAGTACCAATGAAAATATCTACCCCTAGAAACATCAATGTTAAAATATCCTCAGATGAAGATGATTGCTGGATTACTGGTATTTCTGTCTCTCCTCAGAACCAATTATTTGTAGCAGATTACAATATAAAATCAATTAAAATGATAGACATAAAAAGTGGAGCAATCAAACAACTACAGCTTCAATCGAACCCCTGGGATATCACCATAGTGACCAGAGATACACTTGCTCTTACATTACCACACATTAACACAATACAGTTCATTTCCATCTCCTCAAACTCTCTCTCATTGAAAAACAAACTGAAAGTAGATGGAGATTGCCGTGGAATAAGCCATCATCAGGGGAAACTTGCAGTTACCTTTTTAGATCCTGCTAAACTCCAAATCATGGACTTGAAAGGTAATATTAAAATTACAGTTGAGAAAGACTCCAATGGTGACAGTATTTTCAGTCTGCCTAATTATGTCACAACAAACAGCCATTCAATCTATGTATCTGATGAAGTCAAAAATGCAGTTATATGGTTTAACTGGCAGGGAGAGATGATAGGAAGGAATGTAGACATTGGATGTTCAAGGGGTATTTCACTGTTAGATGACGGGTCCTTCTTTGTGAGTGATTACATGAATAAATGTATATATAGAGTAAGTGGTGATTGTAAAGACAGGACAACTATACTGGAGAATTTCGAGGATCCTCGAGCTGTATGTTGGTGTGCTGAAACCAGTACACTTTATTTAAGTACAAACAGCAACACAGAGAGTGACAATATTATCAAAATATATAAAATGATGTAGAACCAAGAAATGGTTATCAATGTGGACATAACAAAACATAAACAGTTGTAATTATATGTTAAATGATATGTATATATGCACACAAGTAAAATATATGTATATACAATGTATACACGCAATTATTTTTTTTATCTTTTTTAAATTATACCAGGGTTGGTGAGACGGGCTTTTTTCCTCTGATGATTTATGATACTGTTTTCTTTTGTTTTGTCTTGTCAGATTATAAATTTCTCTTACATTTTTCAAAAGAAAAGAAAATATTTAAAATAATTAAGAGATATTTGTAGTTTAAAATATACTTTTAAAGGTTTTAAAGTAAAATGAGTGAAATTTAGGTAGTATTATAACTTAAAATGAATTTATTTCTGACACAAGATGTGAAATCAAAATGAGGTTTTTTTGCACATATTTTCAGAATTATTATTGAAGATAAAGCAATGATATAGAACTAATTTGACCGGATTTCTGAACCAACCCTCTTTTTTATTTATTGCTTGTTTTAATTAACTAACATTTTCTTTTTCATATATGCTTAATGCCTTTTGTTTGGTTTTGTTCGTTATGTAAAAATGGTCCTTTTTTACAACTTCTACATTTTAATAATGATAAAATAACTTATAAATATAACTATTCTTTAGTCATTGCAAACATGTACTTTCTATTTGTTTCACATAACTGTTAGACAGATTTAACTTAAATAGTCATTACATTTAAACAAGATGGAAAACTTTTTTGTCAGACAATTTGGAGGTCATTTTCGTAAAACTTTTCATCTCTTCTTGTGGGGTCAGTGCTTTTTTCATAGTAAGGGAAAGGGGAGTTAAATGCTTTTTTGTATTTAATTTCAATGATATTTGATGCACAACTTCAACCAGGAATTTCTAGTTTCAGATTGGGCTATGATTAAGCTTGATTTATTGTTCTAAAACAGTCACATTCAGTTATGAATGTAAATTAATGTGTGAATAAACAAGCAAATACATTAACTGGTTTTTAAGATCAATCTTACATGCAAAACTCTAACTTACCAAAGTGTTTTCGTTCAGTAAAATCATTTTAGAAAGGTCATATTGTCAAAATGATTTAACTCTTTAAATGCAAGCTGCAATAATACATTACCTTAGCAAACAGTTACAATCTGTCCATGCAGTCTACTGTAAATTTACTTGATTTTGTGGGCATGAAATTTCGTGGTTTTATGTCATTAAGAAGATTTTTTTGTATATAATTTTCCAAAAGGTAAAATGTAAATAATGCCATGCAAAATAATCTTACAGCAGACGAAATTTATTTTGTTGGATCTTAAATTTGTCGACTACCCTATTCACGGAAGACACAAAAAATTAGTGCTCCTTGAATAATATATTACAGTTTTCTGTATCAAAGCATTTTTCATACTGAAACTCCTTAAGATAACAATGGACTGTTCTAAGTTTCCAACAGGACAAGTCCATTACACAAATATAGTAGAGTCAGGGTCAAATTACCTTCATCCAGATAAGGATTATATAGATCTCCCTTGACAACCTCATAGAATGCTTTCATCATGCCATCAAAATCTTCCCTATCAGCTGCTCTAGGTTCTACCATTACACGTTTACGAGTTGACAACTTATTCCATAATCCTGTAAGCTGTAAATTTAGACGGTTGCGTTTCATGGAAAGTACTTAGTCTAAAATATGTCTTAAGACCAAAACTGAGACAATTTTCGTTTCAAAGAAAATGTCCTTACTTATGACTCCTATGTTAAGACTTTTCAATTATTTCTAAATAGCTATGCTCAATTGCTGATTAACATTTACACATAGAAAATTGAAAAGCATGGCATTGTATTTTTTATCTTTTCTCCGGAGAATGACTTAAATAAAAGTAAAAAAAAAATATTTTTTGGAACAGTCTTAAGTAAGTCCTATAGTTTGTCATAAGTCCTAGGACTTAGGGTACACTTAGGACTTTCCGTGAAATGCAGACCAGCTCTTATACGATCAGTTACACCACATCTTTTACAAGAATGCTACTTAAGCTGTCATTGATTCAGTGCAAAGCATTATCAACAAAGTATCGTTATCGGATAACAAATATCGATGATAAACCGATATATCAATAATTACTCATAATTAGTTGTCTTTGATTCACACCTGTTTAAATGATTTCAATAAAATATATGTTCTGTTCATAGAATTATGATGTGTCTTGTTGTTGTTTTTTTTAAGATCATGATTCCCCCAACCATTTTTGACATCACTGCTTTAAAATACGTCCATTATAAAACAACAGCATAGTTTTAGACATGGCCCACTCGCTTCTGTGTGGTTAATTTTCAGAATTTCTATACTGGGTAGGAACCAGTTTCCGGACAATACCAGTTTCCGGACAAGTATTATAACGGCTTTATTTTGGCTTTATCGATGACGATCAGTATTATATGTCATGAAGATGCTTGGTTTAATTGTTTGAGAGAATAAACTTCCTTCCAAGTTGATACATCATTAAAATTTCGTGAGGATATCTTACCTGTGTTTTAAAAACAGCCTTATATCCCTTTGGGGCATGTAATTTGTTCTGCGCATGCGCAATATTTTGTTTCTTTCGGGATATTATTTGGGGTAGCAATTAATGCACAATGTACTTCATTCGAAGTTTATTGGGTGTAATCCCCAGAGCTTAATCTGTAACGTATCGGAAAACGGTGTTTAGCTAGGTTTACTCCACTTTCGCACTTCGTTGCTGCCGTACACACAAAAATATTTGTTTCACTTTTCAGTCATTCCGAGACCCATCACGTGATCGTTATTTTTCCTATCATAAACATTTTTCTGTAAATCAGCTTAATTATATAAGAAAGCTAATATGTCAGAAGAATTTTTTTGTTATATTAGAATACATATCAGTTAAAAATAGATATGAATAGCAGCTTAATATATGTCCGGAAAATGGTTCTGCACGAGTGAACAATTAACACTTTTGATGACCTAATTTAACCCTTCAGTTTGTACATTGCCTACGTCACCAGGCAGTATTAATTGTGTTATCGGACGTAGTTAGAGCTCAGGTTTTTGGTATGTTAGTTTTATTAATGCATGTTTATTATTAAACAAGAGGGCCATGATGGCCCTGGATCGCTCACCTGACACAACCGCATCCAAGCAATGTCTTAAACAAGCATCATGGCCAAGTTTGATGACAATTGAGTCAAACATGTGACCTCTAGTGTGTTATAAAGATTTTTCCATATTTGGGCAATGTGATCTAATTTTTGACCGGACACATCCATATTCATACTTGACCTAGAAATCATCAAAACAACCTTCCTGGCCAATTTCCAGGAAATTTGGATCAAACTGCAGCCACTAGAGTGTTAAAAAGATTTTTCAATTTTTAGCTCCTGTGACCTAGTTTTTGACCGGACATGACCAATCTTAGCACTTGACCCAGAAATCATCAAAACAACCTTCCTGACAAATTTCAAGAATATTTTAATCAAAACTGCAGCTACTAGAGTGTAAACAAGCTTTTTCTATTTTTAGCTCCTGTGACTTGGTTTTTGACCTAAGATAACCCATCTTTGAACTTGACCTAGAAATCATCAAAACAACCTTCTTGACAAATTTCCAGAATATTTAGATGAAAACTGCAGCCACTAGAGTGTTAACAAGCTTTTTCTATTTTTAGCTCCTGTGACCTAGTTTTTGACCTGAGATGACCCATCTTCGAACTTGGCCTAGAAATCATCAAAACAACTTTCCTGACAAATTTCCAGAATGTTTGGATGAAAACTGCAGCCACTGGAGTGTTAACAAGCTTTTTCTATTTTTAGCTCCTGTGACCTAGTTTTTGACCGGAGATGACTCATCTTCGAACTTGACCTAGAAATGGTCAAAACAACTTTCCTGACAAATTTCCAGAATATTTTGATGAAAACTGCAGCCACTAGAGTGTTAACAAGCTTTTTCTATTTTTAGCTCCTGTGACCTAGTTTTTGACCTGAGATGACCCATCTTCGAACTTGACCTAGAAATTATCAAAACAACTTTCCTGACAAATTTCCAGAATGTTTGGATGAAAACTGCAGCCACTAGAGTGTAAACAAGCTTTTTCTATTTTTAGCTCCTGTGACCTAGTTTTTGACCGGAGATGACTCATCTTCGAACTTGACCTAGAAATCATCAAAACAACTTTCCTGACAAATTTCCAGAATATTTTGATGAAACCTGCAGCCACTAGAGTGTTTACAAGCTTTTTCTATTTTTAGCTCCTGTGACCTAGTTTTTGACCGGAGATGACTCATCTTTGACTTTGACCTAGATATAATTAAAACAACCTTCCTGACAAATTTCCAGAATATTTGGATGAAAACTGCAGCCTCTAGAGTGTTAACAATCTTTTTCTATTTTTAGCTCCTGTGACCTACTTTGACCCAAGATAACCCATCTTCGAACTCGATCTGTATTTCATTGAGACAAACATTCTGACAAAGTTTGATGATGATCCAATCAAAACTGTGACTGCTAGACTGTTAACAACCCAATTGTTGATGACGAACGACGGACGCCGGACATAGCCCCATCACTATACCTCACCTTGACCACTTCGTGGTCAGGTGAGCTTAAAATAGACAATTAAAAAAACTCGAATTCTGTCCGGAAACTGGTTCCTGCCCAGTACATTTAATTAGTAAAAATTATCCAATTTTTCAAATTTGTATCGAGAATTGATTGGCAGAAAAATATTGATGATACATCAACATTTTCTTTATTGATTTAGTATCCGATGTTGAATATAAGAAGTTTTCTGTGAAATGAAAGGAACAAGAACAATTTAAAGTATAAATAATTTCACACCTAAAATAAAACTTTTCACAATCATTAATTTCACACTTAACACAACTTCAAAATCCACAATTAGCAAATTCACATAATTCAAACTTTATGGAATCATAGAATCAAATTTCACAAATCATTAATTTCACCCAGAACAAATATTCAACAAGCAAATTTGTTGAATTTATATCCCCCGCCAAGAACTGGTTATTACTAACACAACAACTGAAGACATAAGGCTTTATTTATATATTTATCATGGGGTAAACAGTAATATTCTTTTTACATAATAAATATTCAGGGCAATAACAGAGCATACTGCATAACTAATCAAGGGCCATAACTCTGAGTTAGTGTTGAAGGTTCCCATAATGTTTGCCCTATATGCATACTGCATAAAACTAATCAAGGCCATAACTCTGAGTTAAAGTGTCTGACCTGAACAAGGCGACGAAATGCCCATCTCCACTTGGTATTGAAGGTTCCCATAAAGTTTCATTAATTCCAGCCAGCGGTTGCAGAGAAGAAGCACGGAAACGATTATTGCTCTATATGCATACTGTATAACTAATAAAGGGCCTAAACTCTGAGTTAAAGTGTCAGACCGGAACAAGGAGACGAAATGCGCATCTCCACTTGGTATTGAAGGTTCCCATAAATTTTTTGTTGAATTCCAGGCAGTAATTGCAGAGAAGAAGCGGGGAAACGATTTTTGCTCTATATGCATACTGCATAACTAATCAAGGGCCATAACTCTAAGTTAAAGGGTCTGACTGGAACAAGCCCACAATGTGCGCATCTCCTCTTGATATTGATGATTCCCATAAAGTTTCTTAATTCCAGCCAGTAGTTGCAGAAGTAGCGCAAAAACAATTATTGCTCTATATGCATACTGCATAATCAAGGGCCATAACTCTGATTATAGTGTCTGACCAGAACAAGGTGACGATATGCACATCTCCTCTTGGTATTGAAGGTTCCCATAAAGTTTCCTTGAATTCCAGCCAGTAGTTGCAGAGAAGTAGCGCAGAAACGATTATTGCTCTATATGCATACTGCATAACTAATCAAGGGCCATGACTCTGAGTTAAATGTCTGACCGGAACAAGCCGACGATGTGCGCATCTCCTCTTGATATTGATGATCCCATAAAGATTTGTTGAATTCTAGCCAATAGTTGCAGAGAAGTAGCATGGAAATGATTATTGCTCTGTGTGCATACTGCATAACTTATCAAGGACCATAACTCTGAGTTAAAGTGTCTGACCGGAACAAGGCGAAGATATGCACATCTCCTGTTGGTATTGAAGGTTCCCATTAAGTTTCCTTGAATTCCAGCCAGAAGTTGCAGAGATGTATTTATTCATTTATTTGTTTGGGTTTTACGTCACATCGACACAGTAAGTTGCAGAGAAGTAGCATGGAAAGAATAATTGCTCTATATGCATACTGCATAACTAATCAAGAACCATAACTCTGTAATGAAGGGTCTGACCGGAACAAGGGAACAATATGCTCATCTCCTTTTGGTATTGAAGGTTCCAATAAAGTTTCCTTGAATTCCAGCCAGAAGTTGCACAGAAGTAGCACGGAAATGATTTTTGCTCTATATGCATAATGCATAACTAATCAAGGGCCATAACTCTGAGTTAAAAGGTCTGACTGGAACAAGTCGACGATATGCACCTCTCCTCTTGATATTGATGATTCCCATAAAGTTTCATTAAATTCCAGCCAGTAGTTGCAGAGAACTAGTGCGGAAACAAAATTCGGACAGACAGACAAAAGGACAAACGAACAATGCCAAAACAATATCCCCTTCCCAATTTCATTGGCGAGGGATAACAATTATTCACACACCTGTGTTTGTTATAAAAAGGAAAACTGAAAATAAATTAATGAAACTATTTACCCTCCACCTATCTATAAATTTCTCCAGTGCTCTGTAGGACGGTAGGAAACACAAGACGCCATGTGGAACTTTCTATGAAATAATCAACATACATAAAGACACATAGTTCAGTTTTGAAGATTAAGAATATTACACAGGTCTAAATAAAACAAGCAATTATCATAGTATTGCAAGCAATCCATAAGTCCCCTACCGTAAGAGCCCAAGCAACATTCTGAAGGGCCATTGGCCATTCACTTATGTTTCTATTTTAAGTGATCACAGTGAACAGTTTTTATGTACAGACAGACAGACAGACTGAAGGACACTCTAAGTTATTTTTTAAACATCCCTGTTATCAAAATAAAACATTTTTAAAGCAAAATTTTAAAAAAGGAGATAACGATGTCATACATGATGTGAGTGAAATAAAGAACAATTAGTAATGAACGTATGAATATTGAATGTTTATTTTGAATTTGAAGTAAATGAAAGTTAAAAGAACGAATAGGAAAAATAAAAAGTTTAAGGAGGAGATAATTCTGGAAATATGGATGCTAGATTTATAAACCTTGTCATATTATTGTCATATAATTATGATGTGGGAGTTTGAAGAAAATCCTATCATAATTGAAGAAAATTACCAATTTCTCAAAAAAAAGTCAAGTTCAAAAGGGGCATAATTCTGGAAATAGTCTTGCTAGAGTATTGAACACTCACAAATGTTGAGTGATAATAAGAAACATTTATATGAAGTTTGAAGTAGATACGTTCAGAAAAAAAGAAGTTATTAAAAAAAAACAATGTTTTTTTCATGAAAATTTTAAGTTCCAGGGAGGTAATTCTGATAAATTTTGTGCTAGAGTTGTAAACTTTGTCACATATGATGTGGTTGATGACTAGCAACTTATATTTAAAGTTTGAAGAAAATACCTTAAGAAATAAAGAACTTATAGTGAAAAAACTGAAAAACTAGAATCAGAAATCTTGAAATTCAGTCTATTTGTTGCCATAGCAACCAGAATTTTCAATACAGGAAGATAAGAAAAGAATGTGCATAATTTCCATACTGCCATCTACCAATATGTCAAGTTTCATAAAAATATTTTAAGTAATTTTTGCGTTATCACTGGATCCAGGTTATGTGTAAAATTTGCCATATTTTCAGTCTATTTGTTGCCATAGCAACCAGAATTTTCAGCATAGGAAAAAAAGAAAAAGACGTGCATAATCTCCATACTGCCATCTATCCATATATCAAGTTTCATAAAAATATTTTCAGTACTTTTTGCGGTATCGCGGGATCCAGTTTTGTGGACGGACGGACTGACGGACGGACGTACCAACTTTTGATATTTAAGAGGTAGGTCAGCTCATAAACTACACCTGGACCAAAGTCCATAAGCAAAATCAGCTCATAAAATCAAAAGAATAGCTCTTAATTTGAATTTTATGAGCTTTTGTTCTTTATTTAACTACGGAATGAAGCTCATAAATATCAAATGTTTGCTCGGACAGACAGACAGACGGACGGAGGGTAAACCTAAAGTCCCCTCCGGTAAACCGGTAGGGGACTAATTACATTTAATGTCAACTTTTGAGAATCAGTGTAAATTTCATGGTACAGAACTGTTCACAAATTTGGGGTGAAGATCAATATATAAAGTGGAAAGGTTAAATTCTTTATCTATTTATTAAATTTTGGTTTGTTTTTTTTGCAAAAGAACTTATCATACATACAGTGCAAACTTGATGAATTAAATTTCCCAGTTCATCTTGGAAGGTAAACGTTTCCATGTTTCTGTATACAGCTTGTAACTGGTTACCAGAAGGTCCAACACCTATAGCTCCTACAAATACCTACAATAATACAAAATGTTTAAAAATACCATGAATGATGCATTACATCATAGACATATGTAACAAGAGGGCCATGATGGCCCTGAGGTCGCTCACCTGTATATAGGCCCCCCCCCACCCCCGGGCCAATTTTTACCCAAGGGCTTTTTATTTGTTTATTTGAACAGACTTCGTAGACACCCATAAGAAGATGTTTCATGCTAAACATCTAAGTTCTAGCTCATTGGGTTTTTTAATAGAAGATTTTTAAAGTTTTTACTATATACATATAGTTAAAAACAATGACACCCCTGGGGCAGGGCCAGTTTTGACCCCCGGGCTTTTATTTGAACAAACTTTGTAGATATTTACTTAAAGATGTTTCATGCTTAATATCTAAACTCTAGCTATTTGGGTTTTTTCAAAGAAGATTTTTAAGTTTTTGCTATACACATATAAGGAAATTCAATGACCCCCCCCCCCTGGCGGGGCCAGTTTTGACCCCAGGGCTTTTATTTGAACATACTTGGTAGACACCCATTAGAACATGTTTCATGCTAAATATCTTAGCTCTAGCTCTTTGAGTTCTTTAAAAGAAGATTTTTTAAGTTTTTACTATATGCATATAGGGAAAATCAATGACCCCCTGGGGCGGGGCCAATTTTGACCCCAGGGCTTTTATTTGAACAAACTTGGTAGACACTCATTAGAAGATGATTCATGCTAAATATCTTAGCTCTATCTCTTTGGGTTCTTTAAAAGAAGATTTTTAAGTTTTTACTATATGCATATAGGGAAAATCTATGACCCCCTGGGGCGGGATCAATTTTGACCCCAGGGCTTTTATTTGAACAAACTTTGTAGACACTCACTAGAAGATGTTTCATGCCAAATATCTAAGCTCTAGCTCCTTTGGTTCTTTAAAAGAAGATTTTTTAAGTTTTTACTATATGCATATAGGGAAAATCAATGACCCCCCGGGGTGGGGCCAATTTTGACCACAGGGCTTTAATTTGAACAAACTTGGTAGACACTCACTAGAAGATGTTTCATGCTTAATATCTTAGCTCTAGCTCTTTGGGTTCTTTAAAAGAAGATTTTTTTAAGTTTTTACTATATGCATATAGGGAAAATCAATGACCCCCTGGGGCGGGGCCAATTTTGACCCCAGGGCTTTTATTTGAACAAACTTGGTAGACATTCACTAGAAGATGTTTCATGCTTAATATCTAAGCTCTAGCTCTTACGGTTCTTTAAAAGAAGATTTTTTAAGTTTTTACTATATGCATATAGGGAAAATCAATGACCCCCGGGGCGGGGCCAATTTTGACCCCAGGGCTTTTATTTGAACAAACTTGGTAGACACTCACTAGAAGATGTTTCATGCCAAATATCTTAGCTCTAGCTCTTTGGGTTCTTTAAAAGAAGATTTTTTAAGTTTTTACTATATGCATATAGGGAAAATCAATGACCCCCCGGGGCGGGGCCAATTTTGACCCCAGGGCTTTTATTTGAACAAACTTGGTAGACACTCACTAGAAGATGTTTCATGCCAAATATCTTAGCTCTAGCTCTTTGGGTTCTTTAAAAGAAGACTTTTTAAGTTTTTACTATATGCATATAGGGAAAATCAATGACCCCCTGGGGCGGGGCCAATTTTGACCCCAGGGCTTTTATTTGAACAAACTTTGTAGACACTCACTAGAAGATGTTTCATGCCATATATCTAAGCTCTATCTCTTAGGGTTGTTTAAAAGAAGAAATTTAAAGATTTTTCTTTTGGTTGCCATGGCAACTAGAGTTCTGCATGGAATTAAATTCTTTGAACAAATTTTAAAGGTGACCACCAAAGGAACATTCCTGTGAAGTTTGGATGAAATTGGCTCAGTGGTTTATGAGGAGATGTCATTTAAAGCAAAAGTTTACGGACGGACGACGGACGGACGGACGGACGCCGGACGAAAAGCGATCACAAAAGCTCACCCTGTCACTTTGTGACAGGTGAGCTAAAAATGCAAATGTTTACTACTCAAAATTTCCAAATGACTAAAACTTTCTATTTGGCTGGGGTTTTCCCCCTAGCCAATAAACCAAATTTCACATGGAAAAAAACATTTTAGTCAGACAGACAGTACCTGTTTCCAAAAACTGTGAAGTAAACATGTCTCTTTTACTTAAATCTGTCAGGAGTAGCAATATTATGCTGAGAAAGGCTTACAGAGAACTTAACCCGGCTGGGTCGAATTATTTTTAAACATCCTCCAACTATAACCTATGTTTTACAGACATAACTTACCTTTACAAAGTCATGTACTGAGTAAATGTCCCCATCACCTCTAGCAAGTTTTATGCATAATGCAAGACACTTTTGATTGGTATGAAAAGATGACAATAAAACATGCCTTAAAAAAGGCCTAGGTATACCAGGCATTTTTTCCAGGATATTCAGCGGTGTTTTGTTAAAAATTGGGAAAAATGCATGACTGAAATTTTGCAGTGATTAAATGGATGCAAACAATTACTGTCTATGATGGCATCTTCAAACTTTAAAGCACTATTACAGGGAAGAAGCCTTTATTTGCAAAGATTTTAGAAATTCTATTCAATATTTTTATTTTGTAACTTTCTATTGGGAATTTTTTCCTGTGGATTGGGAAAATAATGTACTATTTTCAATTGTGAATATGACCCAATAACAGCTATAAAACAAGCGACAAAAAATCCTGTATGCCTAGAAAATTTGATAATAAGCATATCTCAATAATAGGCCTGTTCCAATGCCAAGCCAGCATTTTCTTCTAAACCATGCCAACCTCGAAAATGAGCTGTCTTAGGAAAAAAGCTACTAATATCATACCAAAATGTGAAATAAGTCACAGCATATTATTGAATTTTTAAGGTATTCAACCTAAAATCAGATGACAAAGTATCATACAAATTGAGCCATAACAAACCTGTTTATCCTCTATAATATGGTTAGCTTCTAGCTGTATAGGGAACGGGGTACCGAGTTCCGAGGCAAAAGAAGACATTGGTGATAGGGTACCACTGCTTAACACAACATTTCTACAGCTACTGAAGTCTGAAAATGCCTGTGAGGTACAAAATAAATAATCTTACAGTCTTTCCATTTATTTCAGAAATTTATTTGTATTCTTATAATTGAACAAAAGCTGTCCAGTAGGACAGTGTGTTTGAATATTCTCAGTTCTTGATAGTAAAAAGAGAGCCTGGATAATTTTCAAAGTTCAAAAAGGGTGATAATTATGTTAAAATCATTGTTAGAGTTAAGGGCCTTGAATAGTGACCCTCTATTATACTCTTAAATGAGTGTGTGAAGTTTAAACTCATTCCCTTTTGTTGTTTTGGAGATACCAACTTACATGCAAAATTAAACTAATGTGACACCGACACCTGGGTGAGTACTACATTTTTCAAATAGTCAAACTAACAAGAGGGCCATGATGGCCCTGAGGTCGCTCACCTGTATATAGGCCCCCCCAACCCCCCCCCCCCAACGTTGCAGGCCAATTTAACCCAAGGGCTTTTATTTGCACAAACTTGGTAGACACCCATAAGAAGATGTTTCATGCTAAACATCTAAGCTCTAGCTCATTGGGCTTTTTAAAAGAAAGATTTTTTTAAAGTTTTTACTATACACATATAGTTAAAAACAATGACACACCCCTGGGGCCGGGCCAGGGCTTTTATTTGAACAAACTTTGTAGACACTTACTAGAAGATGTTTCATGCTTAATATCTAAACTATAGCTATTTGGCTTTTTTCAAAGAAGATTTTAAGTTTTTGCTATACACATATAAAGAAAATCAATGACCCCCGGGGCGGGGCCAATTTTGACCCCATGTCTTTTATTTGAACAAACTTTGTAGACACTCACTAAAAGATGTTTCATGCTTAATATCTTAACTCTAGCTATTTGGGTTTTTTCAAAGAAGATTTTTTAAGTTTTTGCTATACACATATAAGGAAAATCAATGACCCCCAGGGCGGTGCCAATTTTGACCCCAGGGCTTTTATTTGAACAAACTTGGTAGACACCTATTAGAACACGTTTGATTCTAAATATCTTAGCCATAGCTTTTTGAGTTCTTTAAAAGAAGATTTTTTAAGTTTTTACTAATTATGCGATTAGGGAAAATCAATGACCCCCCAGGGCGGGGCCAATTTTGACCCCAGGGCTTTTATTTGAACAAACTTGGTAGACACTTATTAGAACATGTTTCATGCTAAATATCTTAGCTCTAACTCTTTTGGTTCTTTAAAAGAAGATTTTTTAAGTTTTTACTATATGCATATAGGGAAAATCAACGACCCCCTGGGGCGGGGCCAATTTTGACCCCAGGGCTTTTATTTGAACAAACTTGGTAGACACCTATTAGAACATGTTTGATGCTCAATATCTTAGCCATAGCTCTTTGAGTTCTTTAAAAGAAGATTTTTTAAGTTTTTACTATATGCATATAGGGAAAATCAATGACCCCCCCGGGCGGGGCCAATTTTGACCCTAGGGCTTTTATTTGAACAAACTTGGTAGACACTCACTAGAAGATGTTTCATGCCAAATATCTAAGCTCTAGCTGTTATGGTTTTTTAAAAGAAGATATTTAAAGTTTTTTCTTTCGGTTGCCATGGCAACCAGAGTTCTGCATGGAATTAAATTCTTTGAACAATTTTTAAAGGTGACCACCAAAGGAACATTCCTGTGAAGTTTGGATGAAATTGGCTTAGTGGTTTATGAGGAGATGTCATTTAAAGTAAAAGTTTACGGATGGACGACGGACGGATGCCGGACGGACAGACGCCGGACGGACGGACGCCGGACGAAAAGCGCTCACAAAAGCTCACCCTGTCACTTTGTGACAGGTGAGCTAAAAATTAGGCAACAACAAAGGATAAATTGCTATATCTCTTCTAATTATAAAACTCATACAAGTATTAGTTAGTGTATTAATTATAGGTTAGTGTTTAATAATATGTATTAACAAAAATAATTGGTCAAGCCTGCCGCAGGCAGGCGACCAATTATTTTTGTTAATGCATATTATTAAACATTAACCTATTTAATGATCAACATTATTTTTTCAACCAAAAACAAGGCATTTCACTAAATCACCGATAGTTCCGCCCTTTCGCTCTACAAGATGTCTACACCTTGTCAAGTTTCTAACATATCACATTTAGATAATCTAAATAAATGGCCCTATCAACAAATAATCAGCCACATTTTTTACTGAAATGTCACAGAATTTATACCTTTATCTACAGTAAAACTATCATGTCTCTATGGAAAAAAATGATGCAGTTAGATAAAAACAATGGAGTTAATGAGATGTGTACAGCCTTTATAAATACAATGTAAATGGAAAATGTGAGAAAATACATAAGATTAATAATTTATACAAATTCGTTATTAGCTTTAAGTTATTCACTAACATTTAAAATCCCTATTGATTTGTTCATTTGAAAAACAGTTTTTCTGTGTGTCAATCTAGGTTTACAGGTGGAGGGGGTCCATTTACAATGAGTTTTCCAGCCAAAAAATGTAATCATTGTATTCTTAATATCAAGGATGGTTAATGCAGTTCATTCCTATCAACTGAAAGAAAATTATGTTTTGGTTACTTTTTCTAGAAAAAAGAGAGGTTTAAAACAGTCAGCAATTTATAACAGACATTTTTCTTAGAGTTAAAAGGATATAAAAAAGTTACTAAGTAATCATTTGTCTCAATATGCCCCACATGTATTATCTATGTAATAAATTAATTGATTGTATCCTCACATTTAGAAACACCTGACATCGCTTAATTGTTTTTTACGTTGGCATTGTTTTGCTAACCTAGATATTTTACAATTCAGAGTGCAAATCACACCTCTAACTCCTCCCTAATATAATGCATTATTGAAATTTGTTAGACTGGTTAGACGACAGATTAAGTAAATTTTATTTAGTTAGTACAAATTAACCAAAGTTAGACTTAGCAGAAATTTGAAAAATACTACAATGTGATTGGACAAAAAATAATGTTGATCATTAAGCTATGTATTTGCTGCTTTTAGTTTACAAAAGTATTGTTTGAACATGGATAAAAGAATAATTCCAAAATACCAGTATGAAACAATTATGTTTTTAATTTCCTAAAGAGTGAATGGTGCTTGCTCAACTGTTATAAACATTCATAAAATAACAGCATGATATTACGTGTGATAAATTACAGAGACATTCTAAGTTACAACCCTTTCAATAATTTACCATAAGATCATGAAAACAACATAATTTTATCATTTATAAATTTCAAAAAAAAAAAAAATATTTCATTAGATATACCTCTATACTTTTAAAACATGAAAATGTTGCTCATTATTTTCATGCTGTCTTTAGATTAACGTTAACAGGTCTAACCGTTACAAATCTCATTGACAGTATGTATATTTTTGATGTCATTATGTTCCTTATTCTAACAGCAGCATATAATTATACTCACCACAGCAGGGTTCATACACCAGAAGTTCAATGTGAACACAACTATCCTTGATCCACCTGAAACAATTTGAGCCGTGTCACAACAAAACCAACATAATGGGTTTGCGACCAGCATGGATCCAGACAATTGCCAATCCACGCAGTCTGATCAGGATCCATGCTGTTCGCTATCAGTTTCTCTACTTGTTAAAGGGTTTATAAGCGAACAGCATTGATCCTGATCAGACTGCTGGCCGCAAACGCACTATGTTGGTTTTGTCGTGACGCGGCTGATTTAAACTCCATAATTATACATCCTTTAAAACTGAAGTTTTGATGAAATTAACTGGCTTTCAGCTTTTTGTTTGTTTGTTTTAGTTTTTCAAAAGAAAAATTCAGACATAGCCTTTGTAAAGTTTTTTTGGAATGCTCTTGAAAATTTGGAACAGTCTACTCATATTTTTAAATCATGAATTTTAGAGCAATTTGGACTACAGTTGGACTTTTCTGTGCTTCACAGAAACCTTGATGTTTCTTGCGAATTTTTTTGTACATTATATTTGATCTTTTGTGGTAGTAGTCTTTGTTTGATGATATTTCTAAACTTTCTATGAGAAAAAAAAAATAACTTAAGAATAGCTACAAGAAATGAAAGAAAGACTTTGTCATCTAACCTCTCCTATTTTTTCCAAGCCATCTGTCACCCTGAAATACAGAAAAACAGAAACATTTGGAAAATAATTGAGCTGTGCCATGTTAAAACCAACATAATGCGTTTGCAACCAGCATAGATTCAGACCAGCCTGCGCATCCGCGCAGTTTAATCAGGATCCATGCTGTTCACTTACAAACCCTATTACAAGTAGAGAAACTGATAGTGATCAGCATGGATCCTGATCAGACTGCGTGGATGTGCAGGCTGGTCTGGATCCATGCTGGTCGCAAACACACTAAGTTGGTCAAAGAGAGACCACTCTTTTTGTCAGACATTTATTGTTTTCAGAGGTAAAACTTTGTTTTCATTTTTCCTACTGATGTATATGCATTCAGTATTTCACACATATTGTCTAGTGTCACGTTATTGTAAACATGAAATCAACTGGCTTTGAGCTTTTCTTCCCCCCAAAAGAAATCAGACAATAGGCCATAGCATTTGTATAGTTTTCTTGGGAAGCTGCATATGTTTATATATATATTTGCAAGGTGTGAATTATAATACATGTATTATAAAGGACAATTGGTTAAATAAGTCTAAACAAAAATACCTGTATGCTTACTGTGTCACTTAAGTTTTTTTTTATGTACTTAAAACAATAACTTTCAAAAGAACACAACATTTAATTCTTAACAACCATGAATAATAAATTAATATTTAATGATCACAATATAAAATATATATATGACTAAACTGGGTTAAGCAATCTAAAGCAGAAAATAAATTCCACCAGAGCTCGCCAAATCCCCTTATTGAATTGAAGGAATATGCAGTGAATCTATATTTGGCGATATTCATTGCACACAATTATAGGCCGAAAATTAGAAACTCACGGAAAAAAACTGATATACATTCAGCATGAAATTTTCAGTCATTAAACAAAAAGCCTTAAAATAAGTACATGTTGTATTAATATAAATTTTATTTATTTCGTTAAGCAGTTGGATAAAATTCAGTGACCTGAACAGTCTATAAGGTCCTTGTTTGTAAAATCATTGTTAAATGAAATTTCAATTCTTTTGTCATGCTGATTACCGCATTCAAGACATCTTCCGTAAAACAGTTCAACAAGAGTGTGAGAACTTACTGTGTCCCTGTTTGAAACATACTGCATTGACTTCATAATAGCTACCCTGAAAATATATCATTACGAAAACATATATATAACAAACTTTAAACATAATCAACTCAATTTATATACAATACATTGTTTTTTTTCCATCTTTGTCTAAGTGATACCTTTTAAATTGTGCATAACTGATTACATATTTGAAAACATAACAAAAAAGAAAACAATTTTTTTTTCATGTTACATGTATAGCATGGGCTAAAATTTGTCTAGATAACCAAATATTCATGTATAAATAGCAACCATAATTTCAATGTCTAATGTTAATTCTTGATAAAGAAATCTATGCATGAGCATTGAATCTGAGACTTGAATGATCACATGAATTAATTGATTTTGATTGTCTGATTTTTCAGCTGATTTCAACACACTTTTTTCTCATATCATTCCAGTCATAGACTGTTTCATAGACATAAACAAGCTTTCTTGGATATCTAATCAGTAATTTCAAATTTCTCTGCAACTATTAATCCCACATTTTTTTCAGAATCAGGGGTGATCACATTTATTCACAAATATGTCTGAATGAAACAATAAAGTAAAACTTTGTGCATACGTACCTGTTATCCTCATCAAAATTTGAGATCACCTCTGTATATATAAGAGTTAAGTTTTATATATGCATACCTGTAATCCAGGACATATTTGAGATCATCCCTGAACATGTAATAATTATATAACCAGAGTTAAGTTTTGTCTAATCATACTGTGTAATCCTTAACAAATTTGAGATCGTCTCTGAACATATAATGACTACATATAACCAGATCAAATTTAAGTCTTGTATACACATACTGTGTAATCCTCACCAAATTTTAGATCACATCTGATTGTTTGTTTGTTTTGGGTTTTACGTCACATCGACACAGTATAGGTCATATCGCGACGTTCCAGCTTTACTGGTGGAGGAAGACCTCAGGTGCCCTTCCGTGCATTATTTCAGGCACAAACGGGCACCTGAGTAGAACCACCGACGTTCCGTAAGCTAGCTGGATAGCTTCCTCACATGAAAGAATCCAAAGTCCCTGTCGGGATTCGAACCCACAGCGGTGAGTGGCAAGTGGTTTGAAGTCAGCGACCTTAACCACTCGGCCACGGACGCCCCTCGATCACATCTAACCAGAGCTAAGTTTTATATAATTATATATACTGTATATACACTGTATATGTACCTGTAATCCTCAACAAATTTGAGATCATCTCTGTACATATAATCTAGGATCTGGAAGAGTTGTTCCAGTATTTTCTGTGTATTACTGCTCATCTTTACCTCCTTGTTTCTCCTGTCTCTAACTGCTATAGCCTCATCATCATTCTGGGCTACAGCTTGCTCAAAACATCTCTGTAACATAAAAACCATTTTAACACAGTCAACATTATGTTTATAGAAAACCCTTAAAACAAAAAAGAAACCTCTGTTTAAACCCGTGTTGGATTCGGCACATTTTTAATCAATAGTAAATCCTTTCGAGGATCTCAAGCTTGGTATGTTCATAACAAAATTCTCATAACAAAACTAGTTTCAATAGAACAACAAATTTGTTAACATTTAGCATTTCTTCACTGTATAATATGAGATATAATGTAAAATGTTCAAATATTATCAGTTGTCACAATGGTCTCCATATGGGGAACAATATCTTCAAACCAACTGGGCCAAAAATACATGAAAAACAAAAATTTTACCTCATAAAATGAAACTAGAAATTTGTCCATAGGACACGGGTGCCCCCACCGCGCCACTGTTCTGTCAATCTTATGACTCTAGGTCAAATTTTTTTTGAAAACTAAAAATCATTTACTAAGTAAATGGCAAGAACTTTACAAATACTGAATAAATCCACAAGCAAACCCCAAGGTGCATAAGTACACATGCTGACAAAACATTCTTGTAAACTTTAAGGCCTACAAGTGAAATACTTTTGAGCTATGCATGAACAAATTGAAAATTGCAAATTCATACTAATGTAAGTCAAGGTCAATAACTCTAACAAAACTGAAAAAAATCCACATGCAAAGTCCCAGGTGCATAGCTTCACAGTGATGTGAATCATTATTCCTGTAATTTAGTGATGATGATCATTTTTCCTGTAAAGTTGATTGATTCTAACTCAAGCACTTAAGGAACAAATAACAACATAATGAAACGGTTTTTACTAAGTCAAGGGAAATAACTCTACAAATACTGGATAAATCCAGAAGCGAAACCCCAGGTGCACAACTAAATATGCTGAGCAACCTTCCCGTAAGGTTTAATGACTCTATGTCAAATCCTTTTTGAGTTACATGCGACACAAGTTGAAAATTGCAAAATTTTACTAAGTCAAGGGCAATTACTCTAAAAATACTAAAAATATCCAGACAAAAATACCCAGGTGCACAATTACACATGCTGATCAACATTCCTGTAAAGTTTCATGACTAGGTCAAATACTCTTTGAATTACATGCGACACAAGTTGAAAATTGCAAAATTTTACTAAGTCAAGGGCAATAACTCTAAAAATACTAAAAATATCCAGACGAAAATACCCAGGTGCACAACAGGTGCACAACTACACATGCTGATCAACATTCCTGTAAAGTTTCATGACTCTAGGTCAAATACTTTTTGAGTTACGTGCGACACAAAAGAGAACGGACGGACAGAAGGACGTTCCAACATTTTGGGTTTAGGGACTATTTTCTTTGTTATTTTCTTTGTTTTCTTAAGGGCTACTAGCTCATAAACCCTTTGATCACGTAATGAACCTATTGTTCTCTTTACTGTTATATAGCCACTAAACCCAAAATGTTTGCTCGGAAGGACGGACGGACGGCCAAGGGTAAATCTAAATGCCCGCCACTAAAGTGGGGGCACAAAAAGAGATAATATTCATTATATCATATTTTATTATATAGTTTTTTTTACAAAGCAAAACTTTTAATTAATATCCTACCTGATATTCCTGGAAACTGTCAGGTCCAAGACCTATTCCCTTTAACCGTACAACAATGTCAAATCCTGACCAAACTTTGTACGAGGTATCGTAATCCGACTGATCCAAGTTGGAGTTGTTTCCCTCTATGAAGTTTAACAAGCTCTCCAACTAACAAAATAACAGTATAATATATAAATATGTTACTGTGTTACTGATAACTTTTTTTTAAGCGGGGGAGGGGGGGGGGAGTGGGGATGCAGATTTTTAAGTCAAATCCATTCTGTAAATGTCAGATGACAACTTTCAAGCTCTACTGGTGGAAAAAGACCTCAGGTGCAACTTTGTTCATTGTCTTAATTAGAACTACATCATCCAATAAACTTTTTACATCTGCCTGTATATGTTATATTTATGCTATATGCTTGTTGATAAAGAGTCTTGTTTGTTTGTTTGTTGTTTTTTGTTTGGTTTTACGTCACACCAACACAGTAGAGGTCATATGGAGCATTTCCAGCTTAAGTGGTGCAGGAAACCACAGAAGTTCCAGGAAACCACAGAAGTTCCATAAGTTAGCTGGATAGCTTCCACACAAAACAGAATCCAACATACCTAGCAGGATTCAAACCCTCAGCGGTTGGGGGAAGTGGTTTATAGTCAATTACCATAACCAACTTGGCAACAGACAGCTGATGTTCTTTGCACATATATGTATGCAAATATAAAATAAAGGTTCTTATGCCTTGTATATATAAACAAAACCTTCACTCTTAACCTGCTGGGGCCAAATAATCAACCTTTGTAACCTTTGTGCAGTCTGACCAGGCTCTATACTGTAGGTAGCTCTATTTTTCACATTTTGTTATTGAAATACCTTAAACCCTAAATGGAATGTTCCAAATACAAATACTGGGCAAGTTCATTATACAGAATGAGGTAGGTTATAGTTTAAATGAATGATAATCAGTAAACTTACCATGTTCCTTAGTTTAAGATGCTCTACATACTTGATGTTGTGCTCCACTATAAAGACATATAACAATGTATTAAAGTATAAATCATTGCAAATTACATGTATTTTGAAAACTGTGTAACTTTTTTTTTACTTACATCATGTTTTGACATCTTTAAAGGGACTCCACTGATTTTTTTTTTTTGTTTGTTTTGGGGTTGGTGGGACAAGACTGGAACTATTTTTTCATGCTTATAATGTACCATTTGATGCGAGTCTTTACCAAATAACTTGCAAAATTTCAGATCATTCACTCACTCCATTTTTGAAAAAAAAACATTTTTATTCGGCAAAATTTAATTCTCAGCATACATATATATCTTTATTATCATTTTCGTATTGGTTTCGTTTATGAGTACCCTATTTGGTCTGTGCAAGATTTTACAAATTTTACTATTTTAGGTTTTTGGACCTTGGTTGAGCTTCTTTAAACAAGAGCTGTCACAGGAGACAGCGAAGCTCGACTAATAAAATACTGGACACAGTAAGGAGGACAAAACTATGAAAGAAAAATCAATGTATAATTATGTATTAAGTTATGGTAAAAAAATAACATTTGTTAACATAAATTCCAAGATCAAGGGGAATAATTCTAGAAATAGTCATGCTAGAGTTATGGACCTTGTCATCCAACATTTGTGTAATGATAAGAAATATATATTTGAAGTTTGAAGTAGATACCTTAAAAAGTAAAGAAGTTATTAAAGAGAGATAAATCTGTAAATATTGTTTCAAGAGTTATGAACATTGTCAGATAAAATGTAATTGATGATAAGAAATAAGTATTTGAAGTTAGAGGTAGATACCTTTAAAAATAAAAAAGTTATAATAAAAAAAAAAAAAATTTCTAGTAAAAAAATCTTAGTTTATGGGGAGATAATTCTTGCAATATTGGTGCTAGAGTTATGAACCTTGTCACATAAGATGTGGATGATGATAACGTAAATATATTTGAAGTATGAAGTTGATCCCTTTAGAATTAAATAAGTAACAGTAAAAAATAATATTTTTTATGGAAAATTCAAAGTTCAAGGGGAGATTAATCTGAAAATGTTGGTGCTAGAGTTATGAACCTTGTCACATAAGATGTGGTTGATGATAACGTAAATATATTTTAAGTATGAGGTTGATCCCTTAAGAAATAAAGAAGAAACAGTAAGAAATAGTAATTTTTTAGGAAAATTCTAAGTTCAAGGGGAGATAAATCTGAAAATGTTGGTGCTAGAGTTATGAACCTTGTCACATAAGATGTGGTTGATGATAAGGAACATATATTTGAAGTTTGAAGTTGATACCTTAAGAAATGACAAAGTTATAGTGAAAAATATTTTACTGCACCAAAACTTTAATCTAAAATCTGGACGCGGACGTGGACGCCGACGCCGGGGCGAGTAGGATAGCTCTCCATATACTTCGTATAGTCGAGCTAAAAAGGATATATCTATAAATACAAAACATACATGAAATATTTGTTTGTTACACATGTGTTGGAATTTGCAATTGTATGGTCTGTACTTCAGTCTCCAGCAAGTGAGATGTGTAAGCACTTCTACCTAGTGCCAGAAAAAACCTGCTCTAGACTTAAAGTGACTACCAACAACTTTATCACCATCTCTAATATCTACAACCAACAACAACAACAACAGGCCTATAACACTTATATTGTAGTCACTAATTTGTGCAGTCTGACCTGCCTATAGACTATGTGCTGCGGAACTTACCACTTTTATATTGTTATCCTGTAATGTTACAATAACAGGTCTGTATTTAAAATAAAGTAAATACATTTTACAATTGTTAAAAATAGAAATAACGAAATTTTTGAAGATTTAATTTTACATTTTTAGAAAAAAGTTTACAAAATTAAAAATGTAAGCCAGAACAATATATCTTTTTTTTCATTGGATTTTAAGTTGCACCAACAAATATGGCGCTTTACAGCTTTACAATTACTGGTGGAGAAAGATATCAGGTGAACCTCCTTGCATTATTTCGGGTACAAACAGGCACCACAGTAGAACCAACAACGTTCCGCAAGCTAGCTGGATATCTTTGTCAGACAAATAAATCCAAAGTCCTAAGAGGGATTTGAACCCACAGCAGCAACAACCTTAACCACTTGGTCATGAATACCCTTTGCAATATAGGTATAAATCGCATTAATTACATCACAATTACATTACAAGAATAACTCACTAAGTTGCTGTAGATTTAATATAGACTGTGTGATCTGGTCAGTGGTTACACTACCGCTAGCCGCATCCCTCGCACAGTCCTCTATATTGTGAGCCTCGTCTAATATCACTATCTGATCCTTCAATGTTATATCCATCTACAAAAACAAACACTTAACATTTACATGGGTGTAAGCCACTGACAGCAACAACCCCTGACAGCAACAACACATGCCTTTTATACAGGGAAATTTAAGCATACAGGGATAATTTCCCGTTTATATAAAGGGCTCATAAAGGGCTGCTTCCCTTTGAGAAAGTTATTTAAAAAATCATGCAGTTTTCATCTAAAATTCAATACCTTGCATCAGGTTTTTTGTCCCATTATGCCAAAATGTCTTGTTAGGGTCCCCTGAGAAAAGCCCTGGCATGGTAACCAAATAGTAAATTAGGAATTTTTTAACAAACCTATTAAGCCTTTAATACTAGATTTTAAGATGTTAATACACATATATATATAATTGGTGTGGATTTTTTTTTTTAATTAAAAGCTTGCTTTAAAATGTCCTTATGTGCTGTATTCAATCTCCCTGGCAGATTGCGAGTTCACGACAGAGAGGGTCAAGTGAAAAAGAAGTAAGTGATCTTAACAACCTGGGCCCTCAGGGACAACCCCACCACTGTATTTTAGTGTTGAGAATGTAACACACTTACACTTTTTCTAACAAGTGGATCAATGAGGTAGTTGTAAGGACAAAATATAATATCAGCGCCTTCTTTGAGATTCCTCGTCACAAAATAAGGGCATGCCTGAAAATATATACAATGAATATTAACATAAAAATAAAATTTAATGTGGAACCTTTTAATTAAATTTGGTGCAAAACACAGAGAAAATATTTTCCAGTACCAAATTACATTTCAGACTTATTTGTTTATAAATATTACAATGGTGACACCATTCACTGGGGTTAGGCACACTTTAATTAGCAAAGCCTTAACTGTTGTTTATTTTCATAAGCAAAAGTCTTTATAGGGTTTCTCTAATTTTGGCTTATTGACTGTGGATAGAAGTAATTTTTCTATATCAGCCTACATAAAATCATTTCCCTAGGTAAAATCATTTGCCACATTTTACCATATTCAGAACATAACCTCTAGAACATATGATGAAGAATGCTTATACATGTGTGTAACTGCCATAAAATCTTCTACTTGCTGTCTTAATTTAGTGTTGAAAGTGAAAAGATGTAGTAGAAAAAGACTATGCATATTTTGGCCAAAATAATAACATATTTTAGCACCTACCTTCTTTTTGGTACAAGATGACACCAAGTCCTCAAGATCCCAGGCTGTAGGTAGTTCGTCCTGTAACTGTCTCTGTGATAGAAACACTCTCTTTGACTTGTCATTGAACTTACATCCTTGACCCTGTGAATGTTTACACACAACACATGAAACATGATAAAATGAAAAAATAATTCAAAATAGACTGTCCAAGAATTTAACATTACACACAAAATGTTCTGCATGACAAAAACAAGAAATTTCATAGCCACGAAAATAAGTGAATTCACATTATAACACATATAGATATTAGTGCTGATAACATATTACAATAAGAGCTACCACAAAAGTGATTAATAGTTGAAAAAACCCCATCATCTCTATGACACCAGATTTTTGCAGGTCCATTAATCATTATTTTGAAAGTGATGAAGTTTGAAGAAATATCATTAAAGTAGTATAGGATTTATAGACCTGACATGCATATTATCTGACATTTGACCTTCAAGCCCTTGAGCTAGCACAGCTAAAGCATGGATTTTGCATATCACCTTTTTGAGGTGAACATTTAAGCAAAGTTTGATAGAAAATCCATCAAGGGGTTTAGGATTTATAGAGAAGATGCAAAATTGACCTTCAGAGTGACCGTGACTTTGAGCAGCCATAGCAGAGATAAGGGTTCTGGAACCACCTTGCTGAGATGAAAATTTGAGCCAAGTTTGAAGAAAACTATTCAAGGGGTACATTTATATATGATTTAACTGTAATATCTTTATCAATGTATTTATCTAATGTCATCAAATATGCAAAAATAAGTAAAAACAGTGTTATTTTGATAAAATAGATGCAAAATAAGTCATATAAACTTACATGAATATCAAGCCTTTCTCTACATCCCTCACTCTTGTTCTTTTGTATGGTCACCTCTGGATGTATACATGTATACTCCCTACTGGCTAATATAACCATTCTGAAAATATAGAACTCATATAATCAGTCTAAAGTATTAACTTATATAACCATTCTTTATGCATAAAATTATATAACCATTAGCACATACTGAAAACTAGATAACCATTCTATATTAATATATTATACAACCATTTTGCAGGTATAAAACATAGGTAACCATTCTTTATGAGTAAATTATATAACCATTCTGCACAAATTAAACTAATATAATCATTCTAAATACATAAAATTATATAACCATTCTGCACATATTAAAATGTAAATAAACATTCTATATTAAAAGATCATATAATGATTCTGCAAAACTTATATACCCATTCTGTATTAAACAATTACCAATTATGCAGGGATACAACTTAAAATGACCATTCTGTAGGTAAAGAAATTACTTAAGCATTCTGCAGCCAAAAAACAAGTACATGCATAACCATTATGTAGGTTTACAAGAAGCAAAACCACTGGACAGTTTCCTATTCAAACCATGACATGTCCTTTAATTCAGATTTAAAGACAATATACTATTACAGTAGCGGGGGGAAAAATCCCCATATATACCTAGCATCATGGTAGGCAGTCTTTTTTAACTCTCTGGTTATCTGAGCAATCTGTTTGTGTGTCCGTGTGCCAAAATATATCTTTGGTAACCTGAAAATATACGTTAAATTTGTATCATTATCACATGGTACAAAATTTATCTTGCACAGCAGTTTAACTAACTGAAATGTGTCATATGAAATTAAAAAAAGAAACCCAGATTAAATCATTTATAAAGTTCACATCTGATTTCCTGAAATATCATCCCATACAATGTCATGATAGTCATATGCAACTGTTTTATATAATAATCAGGGTGCCCAGTACATCAATGCTGTCTGGTTGAGACGGTGGGGTTGTGGGGGCGGGGGGAATGGGGATCTGGTTTGATTTATAGCCAATATGGGTCAAATTTCCATTTGAAAATAATACCTTACATATTATGGTAGTTATTATTGTAAATTTGTGAGCTAATTTTTATCTATCTGCTTGTAAGAACAAAATGATGACTCCACAAGTTAATTCCCAAAGTTAAGGAAAACACACAGCTAGAATTCCCAATTTTAAGGATAATGCAAAATTTCATTCCCATATAAAAACCCTTGTCTGATAATCATTATTATATTAAGATTTTTTTATCATCTTTAAACAGAATTTGATTTTTTTTACAGTAACATCATAGACTACATAATTTTAATGACAAAAATATATTGTAAGAGTTCTCCCACACAATATATCAAAGTTACTCCCCTTTGACCTTGTTAAAAAAATCATATTTGTCAAAACAGCAATGTCATGTTAAATTGACAAGTTGATTTTAAAATCCTTGACCCTTAATACTTTTCAATATTTAACTGATTAAATCTATCATTGAAAACATATGACTGGTAATTGCTCATTTAAGAAAAAATAACCTTGCATGAAATACGACCCTTTTATTCTATCTTATCATGTACGCAAATTTGACGCCTATTATGCGAGACTGTGCAATTAAATCTTTACAATAAGCACTTTTATTTAATCTCTCTTTTTTGAAATACAGGATATCAGCCCATGTGTGGGTATTCTTAAACAAGTTGCACCCTTGAAAAATGATCGTTTATTTCGTAAATGACAAATGTCCAATTTCATTTCTTATCTGTCATTTATAAAATTCATCAAGATATTTTTTGAGGTGTGAAGATTATCAATTTAAGCGTCAGACGTGACAGGGATTTGCCGACCAGAGTGACAAATATAGTTAATTTGGAGCCATGTTAACTATTGTCAGATAATAAACTGTCCGATTTTATGGTTTTACCACCGTGAAGTTGCAAAACAAATGTGGTTCGCGACACTTTAAGTAGGGGGAAATATGCTAAATAATTGTTGAAATGGCGGTGGTATTATTAAATGAATTTGTCACTTCAGTTGTTAAAATAAAATAAAGTCATAATCACTTCAGACAGATCTCTTGCCGGTATTCATTATGTTTCCTCCGTGACTGAAGAGCTTTCCATCCTTTACAACGTTAATATAAATATAACGTGTCCTTTTCCATTTTTTCATAATTAAGACACCAAAGTGTGACACAAGAATTCAATGAAATTCTGTCAAAACTAAAATGACTTTAACCCTTAACCAGCCAATTTTTCTATAATTAACTAGAACTGCCACTATCATGGCTTGAATACCCCCGCATACCACTTTGTCAGAATCAACAGTGGCCATTTAGAGCTCAAGGACAACCTCCCTGCCAAATCTGAGGTTACTAAGCCAGTGCATTGCTAAGTTATGTATTCTACATGCTTCAAATGTGAAAATGTCAAAATCAATACATTGCGGACAGGACATAATTTAGCAATTGAGAAGAAAAGTTTTTTTTGTCAAGGTCCCTGTGACCTTGACCTTTGACCCAGTGACCTCAAAATCAATAGGGGTCACCTTATAGTCATGATAAACATCCATACCAAATATGAAGACTGTGGGTCAAAGGAATCTTAAGTTAATGGGTAGACAAACTTTTTAAAGTCAAAGTCCCTATGACCTTGACCTTTGATCCAGTGACCTCAAAATCAAAAGGGGACATCTACTAATCATGATCAACATCCATGCCAAATATGAAGACTGTTGGTCAAAGGAATCTTAAGTTATTGGGCCGACAAGCTTTTTGAAGTCAAGGCCCATGTGACCTTTGACCTGGTGACCTCAAAATCAATAGGGGTCATCTACTAATCATGACTAACCTCCATGCCAAATATGAAGACTAAGGGTCAAAGAATCTTAAGTTATTGGGCGGACAAGCTTTTTTGAAGTCAAGGCCCCTGTGACCTTGACCTTTGACCTAGTGACCTCAAAATCAATAGGGTCATCTTCTAATCATGACTAACCTCCATGCCAAATATGAAGACTAAGGGTCAAAGGAATCTTAAGTTATTGGGCGGACAAGCTTTTTGAAGTCAAGGCCCCTGTGACTTTGACCTTTGACCTAGTGACCTCAAAATCAATAGGGGTCATCTACTAATCATGACTAACCTCCATGCCAAATATGAAGACTAAGGGTCAAAGGAATCTTAAGTTATTGGGCGGACAAGCTTTTTGAAGTCAAGGCCCCTGTGACTTTGACCTTTGACCTAGTGACCTCAAAATCAATAGGGGTCATCTACTAATCATGAATAACCTCCATGCCAAATATGAAGACTAAGGGTCAAACGAATCTTAAGTTATTGGGCGGACAAGAAAAAACCGACGGACGGACGGACGGCCGGACGGCCGGACGGACGGACAAGCTGATTCCAGTATACCCCCCTTACAACTTTGTTGTGCGGGGGTATAAAAAGAACTTGCCCGCCTTTGAATTTAATACAATCTAGTATAAAAGAGATGGATTCTAATATCAACATGCAAACAGTATTGAGTTTGGTCAGACAGCACAAGTGTGGTCTACTGGTAGTGAAATAACTTTTTTTATCCTATCTTAATCTTATCTTTATCTTAATGGACAAGTCCATCTATCAATTTATTATATGGACTCAACCGTTTATCATTTTAAGGGAAAATTTTAAAATTTTAGAAGTTACACTAACTTACTTAGTTATTGTGAACAGTTCATCATGATTATTTTGGTCTGCATAATGGGTGACATGGGTAGAATCAATTTACTGCCAGTAGGCAAAGGGTTAAACTAAAGCCTAAAATCATACCTGGACAAGGGCTTTCTGTTCACATATTGAAATCAAAATGACCTTAAATTTAATCTGTTTTTACTAACATATTTCCTACAATTTCCTTCAAATCTGAGCAAAACTAACTCCTGGGAAACAGCACTAGGATTAGACCTTGACCCCTAAATGACTTCTAAGGTCAAATGTCAAAATTTTGAAAGCTGGAGCTTATATAACTTTATATCTTTAGTTTACCTCTCTTGAATTCATTTCAACACACTTAAACATGACACTAACCTCAAGAGACCTTCACCTTCAAAGTTGTATTTTCAAAATTGAGGAAACACTTTCACTTTTATCTAATATTTTTTCATTAACAGATTATTTATTAATTTCTAAAGGAATTACCTTTTTTAAGGATATTTTTTACAAGGAGTGGATAAAGCTTAGAAAAGATACAAGACATAAAATGCCATGACAAAACCAACATACTGTGTTTGCGACCAGTTTGGATCTTAGACCAGCTTACGCACCAGCGCAGTCTGATCAGCATCCATAATGTTCATTATCAATTTCTCTACTTCTCATAGGGTTTGTAAGCAAACAACATGGATGCTGTTCAGACTGTGCCAATGCGCAAGCTGGTCTTGATCGATGCTAGTTACAAACGCACTATATGGGTTTTGTCATGGCACTGCAAATATATTTTGTTGTAGCTATTACCACACACAAATACCAGCACTAATTACTACAAACCTGTTCTGGTAACATGTACAGATACAAAATGACAAAAATAATTGAAATTGTTTACAACATTGTTATCTGCCTCGCCTTGATCTCACGCAATCACCATAAATGTAGGACAACTTCAGGTAATAACAAACAAATTGTTGCCTCTATGATACAATCTGGTGACATGCATGTCGGAAATGCTGTCAAAATCACTCAAAACATGACCTTGAAGCAACTATACCCTTCACATCATATTTCATAGTATCCATAACTCTGAAATGCTATTCTTATATAGCACCTTTCTTTTAACCTTTTTTAAGTGAACAGTTTATTGTAAATAAGAGATTTGAAGGGAATGACTTTCTTCTAAATTTGTTATCCTATCTTGGTTGGTTAAAGTGTTGTCTTTTTTCCTAAAGTGGCTATTCCGCATCCCCTATTATTACCGCACCACCACCAGCTTTCCCCCAAACAAAAAAAGAAAAAACAACACAAATTTGAGATAAAAATAAACTAAATAGTTCTCCTTCAATAGGTGCACAGATTCAATCTTCAGATTATCATCATTCTTCTATCACCAGCAGTAGTACTTCCTGTTTTTTTTTTTTTAAATAAAAATTAATTCCAATGACATTCAAATATAGGTCTAAGAAAGACTATATATTACTTAAAAGTAATATTTGTTGATATTGTCTTTCTCATTTATTGGAGGGGGATGTATTTATTTTCAAAATACCAACATACTAGCCTATATTGCTACCCCTTAACGATTTTTATGCTATTTTTTTATTCTAAAACTAATGTCAAACCATCTTTTGATGACCTTAACATAGTACATAAAGTTGTGCAGGATGAATATCTAAGATCACGTACTGCTTCACAAGTGTCTTAATAAGCAGTCACACCAGCTTAAATTAAGAAAGCTGATAGGGAATCTACTTTACAGTGGAGTACAAACGCATGATTTTTGGATTAGAAGACTGTGTTGCTCTACCTTTAAACCACTAATTGATTTAATTTGTCTGTGGTGAGTGTTTACTTAAATTCAATGTCAATAACCACTATGCCAAGACCGTCCTCTGCATAAGCCCCCAGCCCAAGATCCCAGGGGTTCTGTTAATTGAAGTTTGGGAGTCATTTACTCCTTGATTTTGGCTTGTGATTTCCAAAATCAAAAACATTTCCTTCTTAACTATACAATGTGACTTCCAATATCAGAAATTTTGCAGTCTCTGACTTACAAATTTTGGACCTTAATGGAAGCCCTGAGATCCTCGTTGTAAGCCCAAGCAAGCATGAAACAGTGTGTGCCCTTTAGCCTCTATTTCGAGAGCTGATGCCCTGCTGCCCTTTTACCACACCAGGCATTTGCCCGATAGTCTCTATTCAGACCGCTAGTGCCCAGCTGCCTTTTTACTACACCAGGCATGTGCCCTTTAGTCTCTATTCAGATGATTGGTGCCAAGTTACCATTTTACCACACCAGGCGTTTGCCCTCTAGTCTCTATTCAGATGATTGGTGCCTGGTTGCCATTTTACCACACCAGGCATGTGCCCTCTAGTCTCTATTCAGATGATTGGTGCCTAGTTGCCATTTTACCACACCAGGCATGTGCCCTCTAGTCTCTATTCAGATGATTGGTGCCTAGTTGCCATTTTACCACACCAGGCGTGTGCCCTTTAGTCTCTATTCAGATGATTGGTGCCTAGTTGCCATTTTACCACACCAGGCTTGTGCCCTTTAGTCTCTATTCAGATGATTGGTGCCTAGTTGCCATTTTACCACACCAGGCGTGTGCCCTTTAGTCTCTATTCAGATGATTTGTGCCTAGTTGCCATTTTACCACACCAGGCGTGTGCCCTTTAATCTCTATTCAGATGATTGGTGCCTAGTTGCCATTTTACCACACCAGACGTGTGCCCTTTAATCTCTATTCAGATGATTGGTGCCTAGTTGCCATTTTACCACACCAGGCATGTGCCCTTTAATCTCTATTCAGATGATTGGTGCCTAGTTGCCATTTTACCACACCAGGCGTGTGCCCTTTAGTCTCTATTCAGATGATTGGTGCCTAGTTGCCATTTTACCACACCAGGCGTGTGCCCTTTAGTCTCTATTCAGATGATTGGTGCCTAGTTGCCATTTTACCACACCAGGCGTGTGCCCTTTAGTCTCTATTCAGATGATTGGTGCCTAGTTGCCATTTTACCACACCAGGCGTGTGCCCTTTAGTCTCTATTCAGATGATTGGTGCCTAGTTGCCATTTTACCACACCAGGCATGTGCCCTTTAGTCTCTATTCAGATGATTGGTGCCTAGTTGCCATTTTACCACACCAGGCGTGTGCCCTTTAGTCTCTATTCAGACGGCTGATCACAATCATTAGAAATTTATATCTTTGAAAACAGTTTTTACACTCTTTTAAAATAGACAAGCTATAAAACTGTATCATTTAACATAGACAATAGAGGTGTTTGTGAACAAAGACTATAAACACGTACTGTCCTGTATTCCTCATTAGACAGCAGTTAAAATACTATATTCATTTTCTGTAAAGATTTATGGGAACAGTTTATTATGTATTTTAGGAAAGATGTATGGATGTTAAGACTTTTAAAACATTATTTTGTTGACAGCGGAAACGAAACCTTCAATATGAAATGCTATTAAAAGCATTTAATAAGTCTGTAAGTCTTTTTTTATAAGGAAACATAAAGTTAAATGCACATTAGATATGTTAATAATGTCAATGTTAATTCGGTATATGATTTAGTATTAAGTTTGAACGTGATGTTTAGGCATTATAAACTTAAAATTTGTTATGAAAACAAGAATTTTTGGTAATGCCGGCATATGCTCACTGATGCTATTTTCACAAAATTATAAGTACAGCATTACTAAGAAAGAAATAGGAAAATAAAATCAAAATAAATAGATTGGGTAATCTTCACCTCTAAGGGCATAAATGATAATGTCCAGACTCTGTACTCTTACAGCCTGAAAGGATGGACAGACCCTAATTTAGTTAAGAATACAAGTTGGAAAATATATTTATAGCCTAAAAGAACTTGACCCAAACAACCACATCTCCAAGTCCTTAAAATGCCTTGTACCATCACTAAAAATGTTATCTAATATAATATCAGTCAATAAAAGATGGTGCTATATGAAACAGTGCATATGAAGGTAGGACAAAATGAATGATGGATAACAAAATGAGTGTCATGGTAAGACAGAATGAAGGACAGATAACAAAATGAGTGTCATGGTAAGACAGAATGAAGGACAGATAACAAAATGAGTGTCATAGTAAGACAGAATGAAGGACAGATAACAAAATGAGTGTCATGGTAAGACAGAATGAAGGACAGATAACAAAATGAGTGTCATAGTAAGACAGAATGAAGGACAGATAACAAAATGAGTGTCATGGTAAGACAGAATGAAGGACAGATAACAAAATGAGTGTTATGATAGGCCAAAATGAAAAGACAGATAACAGTGTGTTTGGTGGAAGGACAGTATGAAGTGATTAAAAGGGTGTGACAGTAAGGTAAAATGAAATACTCAGAAGGAATAGAAAGACAGTTCTTGAATTCTGTACCAGCACTGTCCTATATTTTTCTGTATAACTTCATTTTCAATTGGTGTTTAACATTATGCTTCATTTTGTCTCATGTCATTTTGTCTATATTATATGAACTTGTCATGTCAAGGTAGAATGTTTAATCTTGTAGAATAGATTACAGATTTATCTATAAAATTCTGTCAGTTTTTTTTTTTATTAAAACTCAACAGCTACAATGAAAGATGTTTTTCACAATATTTACTGTAAAACAGTTTTAATACATATGAAAAGAAAAACGAAAAATGATTGTTGCTTTTCATAATATACAGTTTTTATACATATATAAACAAAAAAAGATTTTTTTTAGAAAAATCCAGGATAATTCCTGTAACACCAGGTATAATTCCTGTAAAAGAGATTGTTTTTAGCTAACGTAAGTGCTGCAATAATACACTTAAGCTGATAGAAATCATCTATAAAAACTGATGAGCAGAGAGATGCAGCCATGTATTCAAGTGAGTAAAACAACGCTTGACAGTTATTCATCAATGAAAAGCATATAAACAAGTTACGAGTTAGTTACGCAATTTTATTTGGCATTTAAACCTGTTTAACATGATAGTATCATTAGGGAGGCGACAAACAGATTTTTGTCAGTCTGAACGGTGACTACTGGTATTCATTTAAAACCCTCTGTACCATTAACTTCACATTTTCACACCATATTCGTGAAGAATCGTTAGACAGAAATAGTTATTTGACAAATTGAGCAACTTTGCTATGAATAAAAATTTTGTTGTATCAAGGTACGGTGAGATATCAACCTTGGCGTGTCATAGAAAATGATTTACAATTTTATTATAAACAGATGATGGAATTTAGGAATTCTCCTCGTGGAGATGAATACAATTTTAACCTCGGCAAAATATGTGCTGTATCAAGGGTTCAAGGGCATTATTTTCTTGACAATGTAAGAAAATATTGGTTAAATGTCTAGGAAATTTTCATACACAATTAAATGAATGTAAAAATCTGTTCTTAGAATATTAAACCTTTGAATGCTTAAAAAGTGACCTTAGTAATTTAAGTGTCTTGTCTCTCAACCAAGGGATCATGAGTTCTAGCCCTAATCAGGTCACAACCAAGTTTCTTCATAATACTCTTCTTTTTTTTCAGTTCAATAACTTTTTCTACACTTTTGGCTGAGTGATTTTGGAAATTTGTATTTAAAACAATTTAAATCAACAATGGGCAGTTCAAAATTTAAATGAAGGGAAGATTATAAATTATTATATTTACAGACAGTTAAATTGCCAAATGAACTTTTTTTGTAGTATTTAAACACTTTACCAGCATGGTACAAGCTGAGTTAATTAAGACATTTAAATCAGCCCAGAGACAATCACTTTCTAAGAATACATAAATAATCACTTTCTAAGAATATTATTCTTTTAGAAGTCTAAAAGGCCCATTATGCCTAAAGTTTCCAAACAATACTCATTTGCCCATATAGATGAATTATCGTTTACATCTTTTGCTTTGTTGGCAATAGTTATAATCAGTAATAATAATGAATGAGTATTTTGTATATACAGCACATTACTGAATATTCAGCTCAACTTTCTTCAGTTGCTAAATATATCTAATATGCTCTTAATCCATTATTAAAATATTATCAAACACATGTTAAACATTTCTGAGGAATCAAAAAAATATGGATTTTTGAGGCATAATGTGCCTTTAAAATTAATATTGCAGGTGTTAATTCTTTAACTAGACCTATCACTGAAGGAGATTAATACCCCCACCTGAGCAACTTTGAATTTTTGAAAAATAAGTAGTCTGAAGAAAAATTTGAACTCAACCTATAGTGGATGAAGTATCAAAATGTGTACAAAGTATTATTTCAATTAATTGTAATTCCAACCAGGATCTTCATATAAACTTGCTATACATCAAGTTTGATTCCTGACGGAAACCATTTTCCCTTTTTAAGTAACAGTGACCTTGACTCTAGGGGGTCCAAATGCAATACCAACCGGGGTCTCCACTTAAGCTTGCTATACACCAAGTTTGATTACAATACCTAATTCCTAACTCTAGTTATTGTCCGGAAACCATTTTCCTGACAAAAAACGGTGACCGTGACCTTGATCCCTGAATAGGGTCCAAATGCAATACCAACCGAAGTCTCCACATAAGCTTGCTATACACCAAGTTTGATTACAATATCTCATTCTTAACACCAGTTATTGTCCAGAAACCATTTTTCTATTTTTAGTAACTGCGACCTTGACCCCCAGGAGGTCCAAATGCAATACCAACCAGGGTCTCCACATTAGCTTGCTATAGGTAATAGTTATAGTACATGAAACGTGTTTCTGCTTAAAAATGGAGAGGCCGTTAGGCCGAGACAATTTTTTTTGCAGAAACATCCTAAGATGTCGCCCTAGCCAGTGTTATAGCCCCATAACCAACGAGTTTCATATACTATAACTGTTTTATCTCGATGACATAATTTTTTCTTTTTTTTGTAATAGAAATAAATAAATAAATCGTTAGCTACATTACAGTTATTTATGATAAGGCAGTTTTTTCAAGTTATTTTTGCTGCTGCAAAAAAAAAAATATACAAAAGAGGAGGATTGTAAACTGTTACTAAGATTTATTCAAGATTTAAGGGCTTTTTCAGTGGAAATAATTCATTCAGCAGATGTACCTTTTGATTAAATGAGAGTAAATTTCATTTCCTTAATTATCTTTGTTTATATTTTTCATTGTAGTTATACATGTATATTTATTTTATTTTATTGATTCCATTTTTTTTTTTGCTACTGGGAATGGTCGTTACCACTGCCCCATTGGAGCCTCTATGAAAAAAAAACTGCATTGATATATACAAGGTGCGAAAAAAACTCGACGGATATATGTATCTTATGTAACACACTAGAAGACGAATTTCATTTTCTTTAGAATGCGAATTATATAAAGATTTAAGAATTAGATATATAAAACAATATTTTCGAAAAAGACCGAATATTCCAAAGTTTGTTGAACTTCTTTCCAGCGACCAAAAACAAATAAATACCAATCTTGCCATATACTTATTTAAAGCCATGGAACGCCGTAGCATAGTTTTATATTAAATGTGAGTCACTTTTCCCAACAAAATATATTTTTACATTTTTCTCTTGTGGAAGACTCTATTTTGATATATTAAATAATATTTTTGTATACGTGTGCATGTGTGTGTGCGCGTGCGTGTGTGAGTGTGTGTGCGTGCGTGTGCGAAGTTTAATACTCATGTTTAATACTCATTGTATTTTTCAAAATCTTATTGACGATGACTATAATAGGTGTATAACTGTTTGAAAATTTGAGAAGATTTACATAAAAGCATTTATGATACTGTTGTTCCACCAATCGCCTCTTATAGTTTGCAAAATTATAATGATTGCATGCAGTGATGATTGATATTTTTTACGATTTCATACATTTATGCTGATTTATATAGAACTGGACCGCCACTGATTATTTTGTAAAAACCCTTGTATTATATGTTTGTATATATGTACTCACAGGCATTTGCCTTTTGTTCAATAAAATTATTCATAAATATAAAGTCGAGTTTTTTTCCTATATGAATCAATGAAAAAACTGTACTGTTATATATCAATACAGTTTTCAAATGCTCATTGAAGTGTACTGAGTATAATGGGTTAGTAAGAACAAACGAAAAGTTCCAAACCATGCGATTATCTAAGTTAGATAACAATATCTCATTCCTATATCTAGTTATTGTCCGGAAACCATTTTTCTATTTTTAGTAATAGTGACCTTGACCCCAGGGGGTTCAAATGCAATAACAACCGAAGTTTCCACATAAGGTTGCTATACCAAATTTTGTTACAATACCTCATTCCAAACTCTAGTTATCGTCGGGAAACCACCAAGAAGTGGACCGACCTACAGACCGACAAGCTGACTCCTATATACCCACCCTAAACTTTGTTTGTGGGGGTATAATAATGTTGCTTGGTAGCAGTACTTGGTAGTGTTAAACTTTTCTGTTTCCTAGAAGGTTATAGATTACTGAGTCATTGAACAAAACTGTTCAATTCAATTTTAGGGAGTCTGAGAGATGTAACAGTGTATTTGTTTAAAACAATCAAATTAGATATCAAAGGAACAATAACTGATAATGATGTCAGAAATTTTTGATTTTCTTTGTGAACTACATGGCCTAAAATAAAACAGTCACAAACAAACAATCATATACATTAAACAACACATGCCCTAAAATCTGAAAGTAATATCATCATAATAACATCTACCAATGATATTCATAACAAAAAACTCAGTCATGTTATCAATTCATCAAATATTTCTTCTCATACAGTATTTAATTTGTTATATATGACACCATATAGACAATATAATGATTTTCCTACATTCCACAAATAGCGCTATACCTCACACCATGCCATTCATAAGAATACCTTCAATATTATCACAGTTTTGATTTACCCACCTTTACTTCCTTACAAAAATTACAAAACACTGCCAATGATGTAACAAAGTACTACTTCCTATAACCCTTTTTGAAGACCAACACCACCACCAACAGGCAGCTGTGGCAGGAGACAAGGGTATTGTAACATGGGAACACTTATTTCAAGGTAAGGAAATATTTTACACTGGCAAACAAAACTGTACAAATTAGGTTTGACATGTTTGATTGGGTTTTTTGTTAACGACACAGTATAGTTCATATGGAGACGTTCCAGCTTTACTGGCAGAGGAAGACCTAAGGCAAGTGGGCACCTAAGTAGAACCACTGACGTTCTGTCAACGACCTTAACCACTCGGCCACAGATAACTCAGTCAAAGAGACATTGTACATTATCAAGGACGTGCTTTAAGACTTACTTCACAGAAACTCTCTGTTACAAGACTAGCCAATACAAGAACTGATTTTCTGAAGATTCAAACGTTATAATATTTTGAGAATTTTTTTAAACATTTTTTCTAGTTTCAAAGCACACAATGTGAAGGTCATTTGGCAATTTTCAAGCTTTTGAGAAGTGGATAAAGACCTCATGTGCTTCTTTTTTGCATCATTTCAGGAGGTAACTGAGTCCAAGGTAAAAAACACCTTTTCTTAGCTCAAATTCTTAAGTATTTGATTGCTCAGAAACCAGCACAGAATATATATTGACCATTGAAAATCCTTAGACTACAGACAAAACTTTGACCCTAATGCCTTAAGTCTGGAGCCATAGAAAAACCAACAATCCATATGCGAAACAGGATAGCTTCTACACATGGATATAATCTCATGATAATAAACCATCAGCAGAGAACAGACAAGTGATTACAAATCAAAGACTTTTACCACTTGTACATACAAGTACATACAAGTACCTGTAAATTAACTAAATATTTAACTTCTTCTCTCTTCCCCTCTGGGCGTGCACGTTGCAGAGAAAGCACAGGGCGACGGAAAATTTGCGACTTGGTGGAACTAAAGCACCCATACTTTGGTACACCATCTTTATTTACTACTGGAAAACAGTTGTCAATGTCTTGACTTAAGTTGAAGGGAGTGCCATACAAAGCAGGCAGAGACGACGAGGAAAGTGTGCTACTTTGCGTGAACCCCTTGCACAGAGAGTGACGGCTTGAAAGGCAGGCCCTTTACATGGCACCACCAGCTCTTTTATTGGCTACCTCCATTTCTAATATCGTCTCAAGTTACTGTACATTTAGGTTCTCATTGACCATGACCTACTTTTGACCCAAAATTCATATCTATGGCCAATATTCCCTGGAAATTGCATGGAGGTAAACTGAAGTATAGAATACATACATACAAAAAGAACTTACTTTTGTTTTTTCATTGCCTCAGTTGGGCCACTTGTATTACAGGTACATTTTACAGGTGGATTATCGGTACAACAGTCTGGTTCATCCTCGTACTGTATACCTAGATGTCTCCGCTTCTTTCCTTTACCCTAAAATATATATACAATTATACATGTAATATACTAGACAGAATTCCAAATAAATCTTAGTTTTTAAAGCAATACTTTCAAGACATAACATATTGAGCACAAATGGATAATTACACTGTATTCAACCAAGTTGTTACAGAAAATTGTGTCTAGTAGTAAGGACCAAAACTTACAAATACAAGGTCAAGTAACCTTGCACTTGGTTCATACTGTACAACAAAACACTACATTTCCTGTCATGAGCTTATAAAGCAGGCTCATGTTTAAAAAATTATCTAGCTAAAATATATTAAACAAATACCTTATAACATTAATACTGTTTGTTTGGTTTGGTTTTACGGCACACCAACACAATTTAGGTCAAACTGGAAAGATGATTTTTAGCTATGGCGGTTGATAAAAACTTAAAGCAGCACCAGGGGTCAAAACCACCTCACCTGCTGAATTTAAGAGATGCATAGACTTCAGTAAGTCAAACCCATTTAGTTGCCTCTTACGATCACACAAGGATAAATGGTAGCTGCAGTTCTGATACCTCAACCCTTAAAGGTAACCCCTCAGCCACATTATATTAAGTAAAACTAGGGACTATACTGACATACCAAACCATTGCCTTCCATTTCAGAAATAAACTCCAAATTTTTTCAATGCTCGAAAATAAGATAAAAGTTTCAAAAACTTAATTCATGATTTCAATTCTAAAGATAATATTCCCTCATTCAAAGTTTAGCTGCTATAAGAAAATTTCAAGCAAGTACGATCCCATTATTTGTTAATTAATAACAAGTTACTTTGTCTTTGCTTTACTTAGTCTTTGTCGACAACTCACCTGTCCTATGATTGGTGTTCTTATCTTAGCTGAAGGTTTAAAATCATCATCATCATTATCATCATCTCCTTGTCCATTCATCTCCTCATCACTAACATCTATAACTTTGCCACCTTCGGCTGAAAAACAATGTTTTCCCAAATGTAAAATTTCATAAATTTAAACAATGACAATCTTTCAGTAAAAAGTATACTATTAACCCTTGATCAACTGAATTTGAGTAATGTAAAAATTTCGTCCTGGTTTTTGTAAAACAGGATGTATTATGGAAACACCCTGGCGGGCCGACGGATGAACACCTTCCAATTTTGTCAGGAGCATATCTCCTACACGCATAGAGAGATTTTTATGAAACTTCAAAGAAATGGTCACCACTATGAGAAGCCATGTCGCGCCATCTAAATCAATATCAAAATACAAATATTGAGCTAATAATAATATAGTCTAGTCATGTTTTAAAGAGATTCGGACTGTTGCACTTTAATAACAAGCTTTGTATGCATTCCTTTTAAACTCTAACATGTCCAGAAAGAATGATTATCTGAGAAAAAAACAGTTTTTTTCTCCAATAAGCATTAAACAGACCAAACTCAAAGACAGAAATATAACTTATGATTCATGCAGTACCTTTATTTGTGTAGCCAGATTTGGACTCGGGTGAATATTCTGTAGATCTCCCAGCATCAGAGGCACGACACTGGCATGGTTTACTACAGCCAACTATATAATATAAATAACAACACAATGATTACAAAATAATATGTATACAAAATAATATACGAGATGCGTCATGACAAAACCAACATGGTGCGTTTGCCACCAACATGGATCCAGACCAGCCTGCGCATCCGTGCAATCTGATCAGGATCCATGCTGTTCGCTTACAAACCCTAATACAAGTAGAGAAACTGATAGTGAACAGCATGGATCCTGATCAGACTGCGCGGATGCTGGTCGCAATTGCACTCTGTTGGTTTTGTTGTGACGCGGCTCATATCTTAAAGGACACTGAGGTCAAAAAGCCTAAAAATATTAAATTTGAAATTCTTACATAGATCAAGACTTAATGAAGCACATAAATGTATAAATCCGACAAAAGTTGTAAAAATTTATTCGGAATTAAATTGAATATCAAATTTTTGTGTGACTCTTATCTCAATTTGAGTGAATAGTGTTGCAACGCTTTTCATTTATTATTTATAATGATTATTCTGGTAAAACAGGGTGAGAGAATGATCTGCAAAATGGCACAAAAGTTTTTTGGTCCAGTCCTACATCAAATTGTACATCTTGGAAAAAATATATCCAGTCCCATCATGTCAAGAAACCTCAGTGGAGTTCCTTTAACATGGGGAAGGAAACAAAATATAAACTTGCTTATATTTCAAAAACCAGCAGCTAGAATGTTTCTATACTGTGATATATGGAGTGCTTTTAATTATCTCTTCTATCACTGGATTATTATTACCTGAATCAGCATTCATATTTTCCTTGGTTATTTTCTCATTCTGTGCTACCTGCCAGGCCAATGCTGAACACAGCAGAGCTAGACTTTTACCACTTCCTGTTGGGCTCTCCAATAAACTGTTCTGTTTTCTCTCCAATCCCTTGATCACCTGTGAGTAAATTGAAAATGAAAAATACATTTATTTACATTCACGTATATAATATATGAGTAATTAACCTATATGTAGCTACATTAATAACTAGCAATTAAAGTGTAAAATAACTATGTAAAAGATGCTCTAAAATCAATGCATAAAATCTATATTAGTGTCCATAAAGACAGCATTAATATAAAAAAAAATTAAAGAAGACTTGCTGTATATCTATAGTACATCTTTACACTTTATCAGTTCTCTACAAGTGAATATAAGTACAATATACTTAAATCATAAGCTTTAGTATAACATACATTGTGTTTTTTTTTATTATTATGGCTTTGGTAAAGTATAAGATCTTGATTAGCACTTTACTTTTTATTCTTCCTTTCTAGACCAAATTAAGTAACAAATTATGAGTAAACAATTTCAGTATATATTTAATCTTCAAGAGAGAGGGAGAACATTCACAAATAATTCAAATTACAAAACACAATTTATGATATAACTTACTCTATCCATCATACCAAACTGAGAGGGATAAGGTTTGCATGGAAATATCACCTTGACCCCACTGATGGTCAGTTTTCTTTCATCAGGGCTAGACATCTTTCTATAGTTTACTTATTAGTCAATACCAAACCTGTTAATCGAAAAAAATGTTTAAAAAATCATTCTGAATAAATTTGCACACATATCAAAGCCAACAAAGGCTTTCTTAACCTACTTCACTGTTCTAACAATTCGTAGTTGATTTATTTTATATGGATTTGGACCATTTGCCAGACAGAAACATGTACCAGAATTTTTTTTTCTTTTTTTCAGCTAGTCAAATTTTATTAAGTCATATTCATAAAGTTCCTATCCTTATATGAGACTGTTGTGCACAATTGGTAGTTTTCTATTCTTTCCAATTTTGTCATCAGTTTTAGTGATGTTTAGTGATGACATCATAAAATCGGTAAATTTTCTTGTGTCAAACATAGTCTCTCTAGATCGCACAAAAGAGTGAACTTGCGGGATATAAATTCCTGATGCAGATTTTAATTGGAGATGTCATGGCTTCCTCTCCATTTAAATATACACATGTAGGTCTGTGCAAAAATTGAATAAGCATCTTAGTCTCAATATTTTAACTGCAACTTAGTCTGAAAGTAGGCTAATTGCAAGACCAACCGATTTTACAAACTGACATTACATTGATGTCAGTCTTTATGTGAAGAAAGGCCATAATCTATGTAATAAAAAGCCCTTGCGCACAATTTGTTGGGTTAATGTAGTCCAATAAATTGGACCTTATGGGCTTGTTATAGCGAGCTCGACGAGATGGCCCGAAGGGCCTGCTTGCAAAGCGAGCTTTACGGTAACGCGAGTACCTGCTAAGTGATGGTTTTGAAAACTTTCGTCCTAAGTACCGAATTGGACAGATCGCAACATTTCATTTACAAGATAACGATAAAAGCCGATGTATTCTGATTGAAAACGGAAGCGTAGACTGATGTCCTGCGCACTTATATTGACCTTTTCGAAAACCTAGCTAAACACCGTTTTCCGGTACGTTACCGTTTTAGCTCTGGGGAATTACACCAAATGAAATACATAACACAGTTACGTGATATTTCTATTTTTCTATCATTATTTAACCGTTTAAGGTGAAAAAAATGATGTTTTTGAAAATTATCAATATTCCTTTAACCTTTTCCCTTATATAAGCGTGTTTCGACGGCTTTTTGCCCCCCCCCCTTTTTTGAGGCCTCAAACAGTGAAAAAATGCCCTATTTAGGCCCCAAACACTGTCTTTTGTTTGAGAAATGTTGTTAAAAAAAGTGACCATTTTTTCGGCGCCGTCCCCCATCCAAATATTACATCAGGGGGTTGCCAGAAGGGGGATGTGCCCCCTTCTGTTTGGGGGGTTTGAAGGGGGCGGAGTCCCCTTCATCGCCAAGAAAATTTTGGACTTGTGAGAGGCTTTAAATGACCCCAGGTCGATCATAAGGTAACGTGTAACCAACGCTGAAAAGCCTTTGACTCTATCTCAATCCCTTGAGAAGTTGCAGCACTTTGAAAGAAATTTTGATGGAAAAATTCGAGGCAAAAAAGGGATTTTTGGCAATTTTGAGATGTCCCCTCGTTGCCATGGTAACAAGAAATTTAAGACTGAGCATGTCGTTACAAAGGCAATGGTCCAGTCAACATTTGTGCCAAGTTTGATTAGTATTGAAGCATTTTTCATAGTTTCATAGCAGTTTGAACTTGTAACAGGAGGCTTTTCAGTGAAAATGGCCATTTTTCACAATATACTCATGGGGGAAAGGGTTAATATCTATTGCAAATTATTCAAAAAAAATAAATTATTTTTAATGAAAATCAATAACATTCAAACAGACGTAGTGGAATCCTCCATAATAAATAAGGTTATTTTCTGCGTAAACTTGTGTATTTGCTTTATTTTTTGTATGGAATTATTCATACAATGATATTTAATTATTTTCTTATAAAGAAAATCTGTTTTATTTCAAGTTAATTTAAAAAAAGGCCGAAAATATTGAGTTCGCTATTACACTCCATTAGGTGAATTCCCCAGAGCTATGTACAGAAAGTACCGAATTCGTGAATAGGAACCATAAATTATTAATAGAAAGGGGAACCAGAATAAACGGAAGCAGTGTATAAAATACCGAATGACAATTTTAAAACGGAAAATGTAAAATAAAAATGAACGATTATTTTAAACTTTCTTCTGGTAAATATAAGAAAATAATTAAATATCATTGTATGATTAAACTGGCTGGTAAAAGAAAATCGAGCCCGCTTTTAGGCTTTGCCTTTTTCATATTAATGTTGCTTTGCCAAGAAGAAAAAATATCTCAAAGCAAACCTCATATATATACCTGTAGGATACCTGTAGGATGATTCTGGGCTCTGATGGAAGGGCCAAGCCCTTTTTAGGCCCCTCTTTTTTGACAATCTTTCAGTACTTCTTCTTATTGCTCTCACTACTTCTATGTTTAATTATATATACTTTTATCTATTTCTGTTCACTCTGCTATACAATTATAACAGCATAATTGTCAATTAAAGTCCGTGATAAGGCCTAAAATACTATAAATTTGCCTTATTAATCTTAGTAGAAATATGTTTGCTAAATTTAAGATCTTTTTCAAAAATAACTCCTAGATCACATTCTTCTTGAGTATCCGATAAAGTCTTGTTATTCATAACATACTGTTTTTGAGGATTTGCATGACCATAATGCATCACCTTACATTTATCAACATTAAAGTTCATTTCCCATTTTACTGCCCAGTTCATAATTTAGTCAATATCATTTTGGAGGACATCCGACTTGCTAGTTGGTGTATACAATTTTGTATCATCAGCAAATATTTTAATGCTTGATTTGACATTATCTGTGATATCATTCACATACATAATAAAAAGTACCGGCCCCAACACACTACCTTGCGGCACTCCACTATCCACTGCTTTCCACAATGACGTACTACCTTTAATTGATACACACTGTCTTCTATTGCAAAGAAAACTTTTTATCCACATCAATACATTTCCCTTGATTCCAAAAGATGACACTTTATCAGGGTTCCCTCTGGGTCAAAATTAGTTTGCGCCACCAAATTCGCCAATCAGAAAAAGTTGGAGCCAATGGCTCCAAAGTTGGAGCCAATATGGAGCCAGTAATTCTGCAAGGGAGACATGCCTATCTTTAGCAGTTATATATCATTAAAATTAAAAACACATATTTATAATGTTTCATTTTATTACAGATGCACATGTTTATTATCTAAAATATAGACATAGTATTATGTGGTTTTCATATTCCATTTGAATAAATACATGTGACATTATAAATGTAATCAAAAACATCATTTTAAGTTATAAGTGAGGTTTGGAGGTCCTGTTTTCCACCGTTTTGCCTATAGCAGTTCTTATCACTTATTCATTCTCACTGACTGGACTGAGCCATTATCTTTCCAGCTTCTTCCCGACATTCTGGTGATCTACAGATACAAAATTAAATCAAAGTGCTGAAAGCACTGATGGGGGCGCAATATGTGCTAAATTCGAGATGTATAGCAATCTACTTTAGGTGTTCCAATCTGATATCATTCTTCTTTCAAAGTTGAATAAGTGCCCATTTTGTACACAATATTATAGTATCGCTTCCAAACTCTTGTCAAAATTGAAAATCATGTACATACTAACAAACCCAGGCAAAATGCATAATTGATATCATATATATCATGAATAAACATTTTAAATTATGACATTGGATTTTGTTGGGAAACTATAGTTGCTTAACCAATTTTCATGTAAAGTACTTCCTTATGTGAATGTATAACACATAAATCAGTGTACTTACTATATTTATTCCAAGAAATGATTATGCAGATAGAAAATAAACAGAAATTTAACTGTCTATAAAAATATTTCTAAAATAAAAACCAGGACTGTAAGAACAAACTTATTTTTTGTAGAAACCTTTCAAGCACAATAG